>NW_027398169.1:2421-13183 GCF_003265705.2 Callorhinus ursinus
CCACCTCACACCAGTCAGAATGGCTAGAATTAACAAGTCAGGAAACGACAGATGTTGGCGGGGATGTGGAGAAAGGGGAACCCTCCTACACCGTTGGTGGGAATGCAAGCTGGTGCAACCACTCTGGAAAACAGTATGGAGGTTCCTCAAACAGTTGAAAATAGAGCTACCATATGATCTAGCAATTGCACTACTGGGTATTTACCACAAAGATACAAATGTAGGGATCTGAAGGGGTACGTGCACCCCAATGTTTATAGCAGCAATGTCCACAATAGCCAAACTGTGGAAAGAGCCAAGATGTCCATCGACAGATGAATGGATAAAGAAGAGGTGGTATATATACACAATGGAATATTATGCAGCCATCAAAAGGAATGAGATCTTGCCATTTGCAACGACGTGGATGGAACTGGAGGGTGTTATGCTGAGTGAAATAAGTCAATCAGAGAAAGATATGTATCATATGACCTCACTGATATGAGGAATTTTTAACCTCGGGAAACAAACTGAGGGTTGCTGGAGTGGTGGGGGTGGGAGGGATGGGGTGGCTGGGTGACAGACATTGAGGAGGGTATGTGCTATGGTGAGCGCTGTGAATTGTGCAAGACTGTTGAATCACGGATCTGTACTTCTGAAACAAATAATGCAATATATGTTAAGAAAAAAAAGAAGAAGATAGCAGGAGGGGAAGAATGAAGGGGAGTAAGTCGCACGGGGAGACGAACCATGAGAGACGATGGACTCTGAAAAACAAACTGAGGTTTCTAGAGGGGAGGGGGTTGGGGGGATGGGTTAGCCTGGTGATGTGAATTAAAGAGGGCACATTCTGCATGGAGCACTGGGTGTTATGCAGAAACAATGAATCATGGAACACTACATCAAAAACTAATGATGTATGGTGATTAACATAAAAATTAAAAAATTTTAAAAAAATAGCTCTACAAAGTGGTATATAAACCCAAGGGACTAGTGACCTTGTGTATGTTGTAAGAGAATAAATGTGTCAGAGAAGGACTGGCAGAAGTTCAAAGAAACTAACCCCAGTGGGTCATTCCAGGAGAAAGAGGGATATATGTGCACCAATATTCCCTGGCCTCTGTAATCAAGAGGGTCCTAGTGCTGTCTTGCCTTGTGTTTCTGGCCCAGACACAGCCCAGACTCTGATCCAGGTGGAGTTGGGGTTTTCATATTTCAGTGACCCACATGTGCACACAGTGGGAAACCTGTGTGACCCTCTCCCACATATGTGAAAACAGTCCTTGCTGCATAAATGATATCCTTTGATGACTTTTACTGGATCCTCTTGTGATAGTTTTGGTGGGGTTGGGGGACAGGAAAGGAGGCAAGGATGAGGCCAGGTGAGGGTGCTCCCTAGCAAGCCTGTGCAGTGGCCACATGTTGTAATGGAACATGCCCCGGATGGAATTCAGAAATTCCTGTCTAATGTCTGCTCCTACCTGGCTGTGTGGTCTTGAGCAGATTTCTTCCCTCCTCCATGGGCCTCAGTCCCAATATAGAAGGGCCAAGCTCTGTGCCTGTGAAGGCCCTCGCCAGCCCTCCATTCCATGGTTCTATGACGTAATCTCCTGATAATCTAGGAGGAATCCCATATTGTCACTGGAATAATGGTTCAGGGGATCTCTGGCAAAAGTCTCAGAGCTGAGCCTGGAGCAGAGACACACAGACATGGGATCTAAAGGAGGGAACCTCTGTAGTGTCTTCTCAGACACAGAAGTGAGATTTCTCACTGGATACCAATATGCCTGTGCCCTCCATCTCCCAGGTGTCTGGCTTCTCACTTCCTCCTACTTCTCTTCCACAAAAAAGGAGGGACCCAGATTTTGACCTTGAGTGTCTATAGTTTCTGATCAAGGACAGCTCCCAGGATGTGAGGACACCTGGGCCCTGCCTTCAGGGAGCAACATGTCAAATTGGGTACTTCCCCTCTGGGTCTCCTGGTCAGAGTTGGGGTGCCACTGACTTGAAATCTTGGTTTGGTTCATGCACTCAGCGGCACAACTTCAAACATGTAACTCATGTCAGGATTCACTGATGCTGGTGCTATTAGGGACCTTAAGATAATCTAGTATATGGTTTCTGACTGTCCAGATGGTAAGTCCTGAAATTGAGCTAACCAGAGGATTGCAGAGAGCTTTTAAAGACCAGAAGGTCTTCCTAAGAAGAACAGCCCATTAGGCCAGATGACTCAGATATTGCTTTTTGTTGAGGCAGGGGCCAGACCCCATGACATGTTTTAGTCCCCTCCACCTCAGAGATGACATTATTCTGAATCTGTGATTCTGTATTCTGTGAATCCATGATTCTCTCTACCTATTACCCTGTGAGTCTACCAGACTATTATTGCATGAATCCATAGGTCTCTGTTTCTATGAGCTGTGTCCAAAGAGATAAGTGGGACCTTTTGGGGATAACCCTGTGACTCACCCTGGCACTTGTTCCAGTCATCTGACTTCTCCACACCTCAACTTCCCAGCCTATAAAATGGGTGGGGCACAGCCAACCCACGTGTTTTGGTGGCACATGGAAACAGTATCTCTCACCAGAGATATTAGTGCTGTCTGAAGATGTTATACGCATTAGTGACAGCATGGCCCCACAGAGTAGGAAGTGAGACAATCAGAGCTCACGGATGGCACAAGGTGCACAGATTGGCTAATAGTAGGATGGCCATTGACCACATGGAGGAAGGAGGTTGGTTTAGGCTGTACTGTCAGTGGAAAGCACCCTCATTCATTCAATCATTCATTTATTGGTCTAATTAGTGTTCCCCAGGTCCTGTGCCAGATGATATACAGTGAATGTGTCCACAGTTATCAAGGCACAGAGATTATGGTCTAGTTGGAATAACTCCATGGACATTGAGGATACAAATACACTTCCTTTGTAGAATAAGCCCCTTACAATCATAGAATATCACAGCCAGGAGGGGCTTCATTGACTATTTTATGGTGGAAGAGAAAAAGCCTAGAGATAGAAGGGCACAGTGGGGGGTGCCTGGGTGGCTCAGTTGGTTAAGCAACTGCCTTCAGCTTAGGTCATGATCCTGGAGTCCCAGGATCGAGTCCCACATCGGGCTCCCTGCTCAGCAGGGAGTCTGCTTCTCCCTCTGACCCTCTTCCCTCTCGTGCTCTCTATCTCTCATTCTCTCTCTCTCAAATAAATAAATAAAATCTTAAAAAAAAAAAGGGCACAGTGGGGCCACACTGTGAGGCAAAGGCAGAATCAGAACTAGGCTGAGTTCTCTTTGTGCCTTGAACTATCTCTATCTCGTTTTGCTGACATGCCTTAAAATGGTTGGCCTTCTACGACATTTTCTTCCCTTATAGCGTGAGGTTGTCCCATCCTACGTCTGAGATATAGGGACTTCTTAATGTCTGTGTCTGTTGGTTGGCTAAAAGCTATGGTTCCTAAAGCATCATGTATTTCAACACTAAAAACAGCATGTTGTGGCAGAAAAAAAAAATTGAAGAATAAATCTGTGTTCAAATTCTGGATTTACTACTTCTAGCTATGTGAGCTTGGGCAAGTTTGTTTTTTTATTTAAATTTAAGACACTATTATGGAGACTAAATGTGATGAGCTAACCCTGTGATATATATGACCCCAATAAAAGATCATTCTTGTCCCATTCCCATCATAAAACATCAGGCCTGGGTGCCAGCTGAGGTGGGACACAAGAGAACAGATAATGGAACAGCCTAAAACCACTTCCACCATCCCCTTTAGGACAGGACTGGTGGGTTTCACAGATGAAGCTATGGAGTGCTTCATCCAATACAGGAATGATGGGGGAAAGCAGGAAACTTTCTAAGTCTGGGACAGAATCTCTCCCTTGCTTTCTCCAATTTGTTCAGGGGCAGACCCTACAAGACCTGGCTTGAGCTAGGGAAGTGTGTGTGGACTAGTGGGGATTTGTCTTTGTTGAGGAAATTTGGGAGCTGTTTATGGTCCTGGAGAAATTGGGATCCGTTATGGACAAATGCAGAAGCATCTTTTCGTTAGAGGTTATGGGGCCACCCTGGGGCCTGCACGAGCTGATATGAGGGAGTGGTAATTTGCAACCAAGGCTCAGCTCAGGATCAAGATACCTTTCTGCATTGGGCAACCTGACATGGATCAGTGAGAAGAGCGTGGGCTCTGAAACTAGACAGGCTTGGGTTCAAGTGATACTCCATTGCCTACCAATGGGACTACCTTGGTGAAAAAGTTGGGCCTCTGGGTCTTAGTTTCCTTGTCAAAATAGGGCTAGCATAGCCTACCTCACAGGATGTGCTTAATACATATTATTCCCATTTCTTTTGCTGTATTTACTGCATTGAAGAAAGGGAAGGAGGCAGATATTCAAGGACAGTGCTATGTCCAGAAATAAAAGGCAACATGTTGTAGCAATAAAGACCATGGTTTATGAAAGTAGACTGCCTGCATGTGAATTCGAGCTTCTTACTTAATTGCTTTGTGAGAATGGGTAACTTCCTTAATCTTTAAGGGCCTCAGTTACAGGGGCATCTGTAAATGTACATCCCTTATGAACTGTTGGGCACATATGTAGCATTCAGTTAAATGTCAGATTCTACTATTATTGTTATCACACAGTGTTCATTTGGCTGGAATTCCCACTATGCTGGGTTCTTGGGGATCTAGGCCTGGTAGTAAGGTCTAGAAAGGTGAGGATGGGGAAGTTATGTGGCATGCAAAGCTGAAGATGTGGGTCATAGGGCATGAGAGGCTGAGGAGAGACAGCCTAGATATAGAGCCTGAGGTCTGAGATCATTAAGCACCCACCCAAATTAACAGAATAACCTGCCACTCCATGGAACTAACCTGGAGTTCTTGGGGGGCCTTGTTGCCATACGGAGGCAGAGACCACTAGGCCCAGCAACCCAGACTAGCAGGAGACACCATGGAGCCCCTCAGAAAGAATACACTATTTAGGCTGAGGAAATGCACCGTCTAGCTTTTGGCCCAGGGTATGAAAAATTGAGATGCCAACTATATTTTGAACAAGTCTTTGAAGAGTCAAGTGACCTAGAAACAGCTTCGTAGGTACAGATCTCATAGGCATCTCACCTCTCATAACTTCTAGAAAAAGAAGAACTGACTTGTTTCATGAAGAAGGCCAAAGGAATCATTTATCTCGTGTTCGGGAAAATTCAATGTCAAGCAGAGACATGCCTGGCCCCTGAGTGAAGAGCCAGGCATTCTGGGGAGGAATCTCACCAATGCAGTGCCAGCCCCAGTCCTCGTGACCTCTCCTGTTTCATTCAGATGCCATTAACTTGCCTCATTGCCACACTATAAAAGGCCTCCCCAGTGGCCGGCTCCTCAGATCCTTGGCTTCTCCCCACCTTGCTCCTGTCAGCAAAGAGGGTAAGTCTATGCCTGGGTTAGGGACACAAAAAGGAAGGAGAGGTGACACTGGGATGGGATGAGGACAGTGAGGACTAGGCATGAGTGTGGCTGCTGAAGGAGCTGGGGCAGAGTTGGTGGGAAGCACGGAGGCTGGGGCCTGAGGGGGAGAGGCAGAGGTATGGAACTGGAGCAGAGCTGTTGGTCCTGTGTGAGAAGGGTTCTTCAAAGAACCACCACTCTCCCCGCGTGCAGTTGTGCAGCCCTCTCATGGGTCCATTTATGGGGTGAAGTGATAGTCCAGCTGGCCTGAAGAGCAAATGGTGGAAACTCAAACTCCAGCCTTGTCAGGCTCTGTGAGGCTCAGCTTGAGACTCACAGTGGCTCCTGGTCTACTGATAAGAACTTGCTTTCCCTGGGTACTGCCTGGCCTGGCAGGAGGGAATAGGGAAGCCAGTCTTGAGAGAATTTGGCGATGAGGGGAAATCAGCTGGGAAGAAATTTCCCAAGGAGAATCAGCAATACAGGAACCAAAGTGAGTAATAAGAGAGGAAGCTTGGAGAACTGGGTGGAAACAGACATCACTCATTCCAGCACTTCATTTTCCACTGTGGAAACTGAGGCACACAGCCAGGCATAGGCACAAGAGCCAAGCAAGATCCCTGGCTCTGGGTCCAGCTTATGTCAGGTCTGAGTGCCTGTGACCTCAAAAAGTTCCTGCTTACAGACAATTCTATTCATATGTGATGCTGGGGTTTCCCTGGAAACCTTCTTAGTTCTGATGAGACCTTTCTTTTCAGATTTTGCAAAGCCACAGGAAGATGTGTGACCAGCAGAAGCAGCCACAGTTCCCCCCATCTTGTGTGAAAGGTTCAGGATTGGGAGCTGTACAGAGTACCAAATGTACCTCTGTGAAATGCCCAGCTCCATCCCAGACTCAAGCCTGTGTGAAATGCCCAGCTCCATGCCTGACTCAAACATATGTGAAATGTGTAACTCCTTGCCAGACTCAAACCTATGTGAAATGCCCAGCTCCATGCCCGACTCAAACCTATGTGAAATGCCAAGTTCCATGCCAGACTCAAACCTATGTGAAATATGCAATTCCTGGCCAGATGTATGTGAAATGCCCAGCTCCATCCTATCTGAAATGCCCAGCTCCTTGTCAGACATACATGAAGTGCCCAGCCCCCTGCCAGACCCAGGCATGCTATGGCCAGGGCCCTTCTCCCGGCCAGACCTACTACATTCAGGCTCCTGCAAGTAGCTCGACCACCTCATGCCATGTACCTGATCCATGCTCTGCACCCTGTTCCACCAGCTACTGCTGCCTGGCTCCCCGGACCTTCGGGGTGAGTCCCCTAAGACGCTGGGTCCAGCGACCCCACGACTGCAGCTCAGGATCATCCGGCTGCTGCGAAGATTCTGGGTGCTGCAGCTGTGGGGGCTGTGGTTCTGGGTGCTCCTGTTTGGGGATTATCCCCATGAGGTCCCGAGGTCCTGCATGCTGTGATCGTGAGGATGACTGCTGCTGTTAAATACAGAACAGCCCTGCTCTGGAACATTCAGCAGCCTCTGGTCCCCTCTCTGTATTCCCAGTGATGTAGAATCTCATTGCTTCACCACATACTTTGCTTCTCTATGAAGGCAGCCTGCCAGAGTTAGCACGCGCCACAAACTTTGGCAAGAATAAAGCTCTGAAAGCAATTCATAGAGATGTCCTGTCTTTTTGGTCCATATTTATGCTTTTCTATCAGAAACTCTTCCTCTCTTCTTCTTGCTTCTCAACAAGAGGAAGGTCTGCGTGGACCAAGCTGGTACAATCCCAGCCTGGGATCCCTGAGCATTCTAGAATGCCACTAATAAACTTCCCCATGCAAGTTAGCTAGAGATTTTAGGGTCAGGAGATGCTTTTTTCCTGTCCTCTGATGAGTGTGAGGAGAGGGTTTGGCTATGCTGAGGACTTCATGGTAGCATGATTGTTATATGTGAAGTCAGAGTTCAGCTTCCTGAATGTTGAAGGGTCTGTGAAATCAGATCTGTTCAGGTGCCTCATGATGATGCCCCTGCTTCTGTGGGAGGGGCTCTATGGATTCCATTTTCTCATCTGATGAGTTTGCCCCCCTGAGGCCCCAGAGTAAAGACCTGAGGGAAGGGGTGAGGACTCACCTGAGGCAGGTAGAAATTCTCCTTGTTAGCCAGGGAGACAGCCCTAGTAGTGAGGGAGAGGTTGCCAAGAGGAAGGTGAGCCTCTTGGCACAAGTGTCTGGGTCTGGGCCAGACTCCCTTCCTTATTAGCACTTCCTCTTCCATTACTTTGCTAACCCCAGGGGTTTGGGGTGGATTTTTATAGCTAGAGACTGTAAACTCACACAGTAAAAAAGAAATAGGTAGGGGTAAGTGCCATTCGAAGCAGGCCCCCAAGCCCTGGTGCATGAGCAGAGGAGGCAGCATGTTTGGTGAATAATGTAAATGAACATTCCAACAAAAACTGGGTACTTTGAGTTTGTTTCTAAGCAACCTCTTTCAGGTTACCCTGGGACACTTGTGGGAGTGTCATCTGGACTACTGTGCTGCCTTTGAACATCTAAGTCACCCATGATCCCCCAAATCACACTCCATCCCTGGAGCCAAATCCATTGCATCCAGATCACTGGGCATCATGATCTCCTGTACCACCGAGTGGCTCCGGCAATGTTGGAAGTCTATGTGCTGCTCCCTCAGCAATGAATCTGGGCATGCAATGCTTTTATATTTATTAATTAAAAATTAGGTAAGTAGCACGAGCTTTGTAAACATTTGAATAGTACAGTTGATGTTTGAACAATGCAGGGTAGGGGTGCCACCCCCCCAGTCTAAAATCCACACTTTTGACTCCCCAGAAAGGTAACTATTTAATAGCCTACTGTTGACCAGAAGCCTTACTGATAACATAAATAATCAATTAACACATATTTTTATGTTATGTGTATTCTATCTATACTGTATTCTTATAATGAAGTGAGCTAGAGAAAAAGTATTAAGAAAATCATAAGACAGAGGGGGTGGAGCAAGATGGCGGAGGAGTAGGAGACCTAGATTTCGTCTGGTCTCAGGAATTCAGCTGAATAGGGATCAAACCATTCTGAACACCTATGAACGCAACAGGAGATCAAAGAGGAGAGTAGCAACAACTATCTGAACAGAGAAGCGACCACTTACTGGAAGGTAGGACGTGCAGAGAAGTGAATCTGAGGCGATATTCGGGAGGATAGACGGTGGGGGAGGGGCCTCCGCCGGCCGCTTCTGGCAAGTGATAGAGCCGCGGAGCACAAAATCGGAACTGTTAGAAATCGGCTCCGCTGAGGGACACCGCTGCAGTGGCTAAGCTGGAGGTGGAATCCTCCCAGGACAGTGGGGTCTCAGGACCCTTGGGGTCACAGAAAGACCGGGGGAGCCTGAGTGCGCCAGAGCTCCCAGGTATCGGAGCGGGGAAGCCGGCTGCAGAGACGGAGCTGAGGCGCGGGCTTTCAGCTTCGGGTTGCCATAAACTGTGATCCGCGGCCCAGTCGGGCCACTGCTCCTGCAGCAGGGACCCAACAAGCGGCAGATCCGGGGAGACTCCCCTTCCTTCCCGGGGAGGAGTGGCTCAGAAACGCACCGCAGGGATCTGCTGGGTTTGGAGACTCCACACGGGGTCGGGTGCCAGAGATAGAAATGCTCGGTCACAGGCCAGGTGAGCACGGAGTGCGGCCGGAGACCGGGGACAAAGGAGTGACTGCTTTTCTCTGGGGGCACACTGAGGAGCGGGGCCCTGAGTTCTCAGCTCCTCCGGGTGGAGATTGGGAGGCTACCATTTTTGCCCTGGTCCTCCAAGGCTGTACGGAGAGCTTGCAGGAAACAAAAGCTCCTGAGATCAAACCCGAGTGGCTTGCTTAACCCGGACGACAAGGGCGGGGCAATTCAGCCTCCGGCAAAGACATTTGGAAACCACAGCAACAGGTCTCTCCCCCAGAAGATCAGCACGAACAGCCAGCAAGCCAAGACCAAGTTTACCGATCAAGGAGAACGGGAGAACTCCAGCGCTAGGGGAATACTGCACATAGAATTCATGGCTTTTTTTTACCATGATTCATTAGTTCATCAAAGTTAATTTTTGTTAACTGTTTTTTTTTCTTTTTCCATTTTTCAAGCAACATCTTATCAATCTCTTTAAAAAAAAAACATTTTTTATTTTTCATTTTTAGAGTCATATTTTATCCCTTCATAGTAGTTACCCTTATTTTTGGCATATATATATAAGTTGTTCTCTCTTTAAAATTTTGAGATACAGTTTCTTCTAACAGATAAAAATATACCCTAAATCACTAGTGTATGGCTCTGTTCTAGTCTCCTTCCTGATCACATTCTCTCCCTTTTTTCTTTTTTTTTTTAAATCTTCTTTCTTTTTTCAAATAACTTCTTATCTTATCAAGTCCTTTTATAAAATCTTTTATAATTTTCATCTTTACAGTCATCTTCTATCGCTTCATTGTATCAACCCTTGTTTTGTACATATATGTCTTTCTTCCTTTAAAATTTTAGGAGGCACTTTTTTCTAACAGACCAAAATACGCCCAAAATCTAGTGTGTGCCACTGATCTACACACTAGCCTGATCATATTTGATCACATCCTGCTTTTTTTGTATTGTTCTGTTTTTGTTTTTATCTTTTTTTTCTTTTTTTTTTCTCTTTCTTTTTTCTTTCTTTCCCTTTCTTTTCCCCTGGTTTCTGATTTGTATACAATATATTTGCTGGGGACGTTGTAAACCTGTTAGCATTTTGTTCTCTCATTCATCTATTCTCCTCTGGACAAAATGACAAGACGAAAAAAAATCTCATTCATCGATTCTCCTCTGGACAAAATGACAAGACGAAGCAAAAAGAACAAGAGGTAGTACCATCAACCAGGGACCTACTCAATATGGATATTAGTACGATGTCAGACCTAGAGTTCAGAATCATGACTCTAAAGAAACTAGCTGGGCTTGAAAAAGGCGTGGAAGTTATTAGAGAAACCCTTTCTGGAGAAATAAAAGAACTGAAATCTAACCAAGTCGAAAGCAAAAAGGCTATTGATGAGGTGCAATCAAAAATGGAGGCACTAACTGCTAGGATAAATGAGGCAGAAGAGAGAATCAGTGATATAGAAGACCAAATGATGGAAAATAAAGAGGCTGAGAAAAAGAGGGAGAAACAACTACAGGATCACGAGGGCAGAATTCGAGAGATAAGTGATACGATAAGACGAAACAACATTAGAATAATTGGGATCCCAGAAGAAGAAGAAAGAGAGAGAGGGGCAGAAGGTATATTGGAGCAAACAATAGCAGAGAACTTCCCTAATGTGGGGAAGGAAACAGGCATCAAAAT
>NW_027398170.1:0-13182 GCF_003265705.2 Callorhinus ursinus
CCCAGAAATGGACCCTCAACTCTATGGTCAACTTATCTTTGACAAAGCAGGAAAGAATATCCAGTGGAAAAAAGACAGTCTCTTCCACAAATGGTGTTGGGAAAATTGGACAGCCACATGCAGAAGAATGAAACTGGACCATTTCCTTACACCACACACAATAATAGACTCCAAATGGTTGAAAGACCTAAATGTGAGACAGGAGTCCATCCAAATCCTAAAGGAGAACACAGGTAGCAACCTCTTCGACCTCAGCCGCAGCAACTTCTTCCTAGAAACATCACCAAAGGCACGGGAAGCCAGGGCAAAATGAACTATTGGGACTTCATCAAGATAAAAAGCTTTTGCATAGCAAAAGAAACAGTCCACAAAACCAAAAGACAACCGACAGAATGGGAGAAAATATTTGCAAATGACATATCAGATAAAGGGCTAGTATCCAAAATCTATAAAGAACTTATCAAACTCAACACCCAAAGAACAAATAATCCAATCAAGAAATGGGCAGAAGACATGAACAGATATTTTTCCAAAGAAGACATCCAAATGGCCAACAGGCACATGAAAAAGTGCTCCACATCGCTCAGCATCAGGGAAATCCAAATCAAAACCTCAATGAGATATCACCTCACACCCGTCAGAATGGCTAAAATTAACAAGTCAGGGAACGACAGATGTTGGCGGGGATGTGGAGAAAGGGGAACCCTCGTACACTGTTGGTGGGAATGCAAGCTGGTGCAACCCCTCTGGAAAACAGTATGGAGGTTCCTCAAACAGTTGAAATTAGAGCTACTGTTCGATCCAGCAATTGCACTACTGGATATTTACCCCAAAGATACAAATGTAGGGACCCGAAGGGGTACGTGCACCCCAATGTTTATAGCAGCAATGTCCACAATAGCCAGACTGTGGAAAGAGCCAAGATGTCCATCGACAGATGAATGGATAAAGAAGAAGTGGTATATATACACAATGGAATATTATGCAGCCATCAAAAGGAATGAGATCTTGCCATTTGCAACGACATGGATGGAACTGGAGGGTGTTATGCTGAGTGAAATAAGTCAATCAGAGAAAGACATGTATCATATGACCTCACTGATATGAGGAATTCTTAATCTCAGGAACAAACTGAGGGTTGCTGGAGTGGTGGGGGGTGGGAGGGATGGGGTGGCTGGGTGATGGACATTGGGGAAGATATGTGCTATGGTGAGCGCTGTGAATTGTGCAAGAGTGTTGAATCACAGATCTGTACTTCTGAAACAAATAACGCAACATATTTTAAGAAAAAAGAAAAAGAAGAAGATAGCAGGAGAGGAAGAATGAAGGGGAGTAAGTCAGAGGGGGAGACGAACCATGAGAGATGATGGGCTCTGAAAAACAAACCGAGGGTTCTAGAGGGGAGGAGGGTAGGGGGATGGGTTAGCCTGGTGATGGGTATTGAGGAGGGCACATTCTGCATGGAGCACTGGGTGTTATGAACAAACAATGAATCATGGAACAGTACACCAAAATAAATTATGTAATATATGGTGATTAACATAACAATAAAAAATTTTAAAAAAATACTATGGTGCTCCATGACTTCGTTCTGCATTGTCTACCTTCCTCATGCTGCTTAGTGAGTTCATCCATTACTGTGCTTTAAATACTAGCAATATGTTCATGCCTCTCAAACCTGTTTTCCATACCTGGCTTCTCAAAGATAGGCTGGCTACAGATAACACATTCAAGTACAGTTGACCCTTGCACAACTCCTGGGTTAGGAGCATTGATCTCATGCACAGTCAAAGATTTGCATATGATTTTGACTCCCCAGAAACTTACTACTGATAACCTGCTGTTGACGGGAAACCTTACTGTTAACATAGTCAATTAACACATATTTTGTATGTTATGTGTATAATACAGTACATTCTTACAATAAGCTAGAGAAAATGCTATTAAAATCATGAAGAAAAAATACATTTACAGAACTGTACTATATTGAAAAAATCCACATATATGTGGACCCATGCAGTTCAAACTGTGTTAAGGGTCAGCTATACTTATCCTTACTTGGATATTTTAAGAGACATCTCAAAATTATTTTATCACCCCTCCAATTTATCCTCTTTCCACAATACGAATATCCATCCACATGCTTATGTTGTCATTGATCTTTGCCTCTCATCATGCCATCTCTTAGCAAGTGCTGTCAAGTTTTCTTCCAAATCTATCTCAAATGTACCCGTATCTCTCCAGCCTCATTGCCCACACCCTGTTTCCAGTCATCATCATCTCTGTTGGACTAGTGCAGAAGCCTCCTAATTGGTCTTCCTGCTTCTATTCATATGCCCACGCTATTCATTCACATACAACCAGGTCAACTTTTCAAAACTGTAGATCAGACTATGTCATTCCTTTGTCTAAAACCCCTCATTGCCTTTGCAATGCACAGAAAATAAAATTCAAACCGACCTCTGTGGCATACAAGACCCTGTATGCATGAGAAGGCTATATGCTTCAATAATAAAGTGATACAAACTGGTTACATTGCAGTTCAGAAAAACATGCTATCTTAGAAATATGAAAGTTGAGTGGCTTAACTGCACAGGGAGAGTCAAGCCACAAATATAGTAACTCTCATTAAGAGCCAGTAGTGCATCCAGTTAGCCTAAAATAGAGGGCCCTATAGTCCTCTTCTGGGCAGCTTGAATTAAGAAGGCCACATACCTTAGTATGTGTTAAATATGCTATAACTCAGTAAATAAACTGTTCCTCCCTGACTTCCTCAGAGGCATCTCCCCCACCCCAAGATGATGGAACAATTACTCTTTTTCAGCACTTCCCACCATCAGGGTACTGTGTCTGACTGGAATGGCAAGAATTTCTCTTCTCTTTATCCTTGGCTAGAGAGTTTCATCTAGACTCCCCTCTGAGAAGACAGAAGGCAGCATTATTTCCTATGGATAATTTATACTCTCTATGAAATGGATCACTAGAAGAATAAAAGGGAACCTGCTTTCATGGGTGGAAGCAGGATATTATTTGTTTTTAATTAAAGGGTGATTTATACAAAGTCACCCAGTGACCAAATCATGGGGCCAGGAACTAGAATTCTGAATGCAGTTGCATTCCACTATAACTATTTCTCAAACTGGTCTGCAAATCATCTGCATTAAATTTACCTGGTGGTATTTGTTAAAAACATGTAATTTTGGTCTTCACTCCGGCTATGGGGAATCAATATTTCTGGAGGCAGGCCTGGGTATCTAAAATTCTAACAAACTCCCCCAGGAAAAGCTTACACATGTTAAAATTTGATAACCACCACATTACCTTTCCATTTTCTGATATACATATTAGAGTAGTCATTTCTAATGACAACTTTCAAAATACTTCCCAAGTATTTTAAGTTCACAAAACTTTAATTTCACCTGAAAATTCACTTTGATTTCTTTGTCTGTAAAATGAAAATTTTCTTAGGTGATATCTGAAATCCTTTTAAGATCTAAAGGTAAATGTGCAATTGCTAGAGTGTAGGGTAGCTCTATTTTTAACTTTTTGAGGAACCTCCATACTGTTTTCCAGAGTGGCTGCACCAGCTTACATTCCCATCGACAGTGTAAGAGGGTTCCCCTTTCTCCGCATCCCCGCCAACATCTGTTGTTTCCTGTGTTGTTAATTTGAGCCATTCTGACAGATGTGTGGTGATATCTCATTGTAGTTTTGACTTGCATTTCCCTGATGCTGAGTGATGTTGAGCATCTTTTCATGTATCTGCAGGCCATCTGTCTGTTGTCTTTGGAAAAATGTCTATTCAGGTCCTCTGCCCGTTTTTTAATCAGATTGGTTTTTTTGTTTTTTTTTTTTGGTGTTGGGTTGTAGGAGTTTTTTTATGTATATATTTTGTCTGTTAACTCCTTATTGGATATATCATTTGCAGTTATCTTCTCCCACTCAGTAGGTTATCTTTTTGTTTTGTTGATGGTTTCTTCCACTGTGCAGAAGCTTTTTATTTTGGTGTAGTCACAATTTTTGCTTTTGTTTCCCTTGCCTTAGAAGACATATCTAGAAAAATATTGCTATAGCTAGTGTCAGAGAAATTGCTGCCTATGTTCACTTCTAGGATTTTTATGGTTTTAAGTTTCACATTTAGGTCATTAATACATTTTGAGTTTATTTTTGTGTATGGTGTTAGAAAGGGGTCCAGTTTCATTCTTTCACGTATAGCTGTCCAGTTTTCCTAGCACCATTTATTGAAAGAATTGTCTTTTCCCCATTGTATATTGTTGCCTCCTTTGTCATATATTAATTGGCCATATAAATGTGAGTTTATTTCTGTGGTCTCTATCCTGTTCCACTGATTTATATGTCTATTTTTGTGCCAGTGCCGTACTGTTTTGATTACACACAGCTTTGTAGTATATCTTGAAATCTAGAGTTGTGATACCCCCAGCTTTGTTCTTCTTTCTCAGGATTGCTTTGGCTATTCAAAGTCTTCTGTGGTTCCACACAAATTTTAGTATTATTTGTTCTAGTTTTGCAAAAAAATGCTGTTGGTATTTTGATAGGAATTGCATTGAATCTGTAGATTGCTTTGGGTAATGGACATTTTGACAATATTAATTCTTCCAATCGATGAACATGGACTATCTTTCCATTTTTGTGTGTGTCATCTTCAATTTATTTCATAAGTGTTTTATAATTTTCGGAGAACAGGTCTTTTACCTTTTTGATTAAGTTTAATCCTAGGTATTTCATTCTTTTTGGTGCAATTATAAATGGTTTTGGTATTTTTTAAAATTTCTCTTTCTGCAACTTCCTTGTTAGTGTATAGAAACTACTAATTTCTTTTTGTATCTTGCCACTTTACTGAACTGGTTTATTACTTCTAGTAGTTTTTTTGGTGGAATCTTTAGGATTTTCTATGTATAGTATCATATCATCTGCGAACAGTGACAGTTTAACTTCTTACCAATATGGATGTATTTTATTTCTTTTTCTTATTTGCTTGCTGTGGCTAGAACTTCTAGTACTATGTCGAATAAAAGTGGTAAGAGTGGACATCCTTGTTTTGTTCCTGACATTAGAAGGAAAGCTCTTAGTTTTTCATCATTGAGGATGATATTAACTGTGAGTTTTCATATATGGCCTTTATTATGTTGAGGTATATTCTCTATAGTCCCATTTTGTTGAGTTTTTTTTTTTATCATAAATGGATGTTGAATCTTGTCAAATGCTTTTGTGGCAACTACTGAGATGATCATGATTTTATTGATTGATTTGTGTATATGGAACCATCCTTGCATCCCAGGAATAAATCCCATCCGATTGTGGTGAATGATCTTTTTAATGTATTGTTGTATGTAATTTGCTAAAGTAATTTTCCTGAATAAAGCAAGCCAAATATGAAAGATTACATATTGATTTAATTTATATGAAACTCTAAAAAAGACTATCTATAATGACAATCAACAGATGAATAGTTTCCTGGGGCCATGGTCGGGGGGTAAGGATTAATTGGGAAAGGGCTCAGGGAGTTTTCCAGGGTGATGGTAATGTTCTATATCTTGGTTGTGGTAGTGGTTACACAGGTGTACACATATTGAGATTCACAGAACCATGCACTTAAAATTGAGTGTGTTTTATAGTGTGTAAATGATATCTCAAAAAAGTAGATTTAAAAATTCCTGCTGTATATGTTCCATTTAAAAAAAAATCTAGACAGGCAAAGAGAACAACTAAAATTCATCTTTAGCCAAACATACACACACACACACACAAATTGTGTTTTATTCCTATATATCTCATTAAATAATTTTAAATAAAAAATTTAAGAGATATCATTTAAGATAACATAAAAATATATAACACTAATCCAAAAAAAGGTGTGCAAGACTGCTAAAAAGAAAAGTATAAAAGCTTATTGGGAGGCAATAAAGATCTGAATAAATACATGTATCTATGTTCCTGGAGTCGAAGTTCTATATTTTAAAGATCTTAATTATCTCCAAATGGATTTATAGACTTAAAATAACCTCAGTTATTCTCAACAGAATATTTGTTTTGTTTTGTCGTACTTGGCTGGCTGAAGGAAAGGGCCAAGGAAAACCAAGACATCCTTGAAGATAAAACATTATTTGAGGATTTGTTCTACCAGCTACCAAGAATTTTTATAACATCACAGTAACTCTGACTGTGAAATTGCCTCAGAAATAGACAGATTGAATAAAGAGCTTAGAGTACAGCTGTATCAGTACTTGGTTTCTGAGAATGGTCCTGCAGATCATTTCCTACAGGACAGGACTGTCTTTTCAATATATGGTCCTGGAACAATTGGACAAAAAACTTTTACCTCAAGGGTGCACGGGTGGTTTAGTCGTTTAAGCTTCTGATTTGATGTTAGCTCAGGTCATAATCTCAGGGTCGTGCGATTGAGCCCTGTGTTAGGCTCCATGCTCAGCAGGGAGTCTGCTTGAGATTCTCTTCCTCTCCCTCTGCCCCTCTCTGCCCTCTAAAATAATAAATAAATAAATCTTTAAAAAAAACCCTCTATCTCATACCATACACAGGAATACATTAATTATGGATAGATTGAAGAGCTATATGTGAATGGCAAAACCCTAAACTTTTAGGATGTAACTGTAGTGGCTTGAATAAGATGTTTATCTGGAACTTCAGAATGTGACCCTTCGGTATAAAGAGTCTTTGCAGATGTAATTAAATAAGGATCATGAGATGAGATTATCCCGAATTAAGGTGGACCCTAAATCCAACTGTGAGTGTCTGTATATGAGAAAGAAAAGACGCACAGGAGAAGCACAAGGGAGAAGGCCATGTGGACATGAGGCAGAGACTGGAGTTCTCCAACTATAAGCCAAAAGATGCCAAGAGTTGCTGACAGCAAGCAGAGCACCTGCTGGGATAGAAGCATGAAACAGATTCTCTTTTCAGAGCCTCAGAAGGAACCAACACTACCACCACGTTAATTTCAGACTTCTGGCCTCCGGAACTGTGGGAAAATGAATTTCTATTATTTAAAGCCTCCCAGCTTGTGGTAATTTGTTATGGCAGCCCTAGGAACTAATATAATAACATAGGAGAATATTTTCATGACCTCAGGGTCTGAAAAAGTATAAAAATGCTAGTCATAAAGGAAAAGATTAACTATCTTAAAAGTACCTCTTTTCATGAACAGGTACTATGAAGACTAAAAAAGCAAGCAACAGAGTGGGGAAAGCTATTTGCAATATATATATCCAACAAAAGACCGGAATTCCAAAATAGGCAAAAGGCTTGAATAGGCACTTTGCAGAAGAGGAAATCCAAATGGCCAGTAAACATATTAAAAGGTGATCAGCTTTATTAATAAGGGAAATAAAAATTGAAATGACAATTATGTACCCAGCAGATTGTTAAAACCAAAGAAAAATATAGGCAAAAGAATATCAGGCTCTTTACATAAAGAGAAATCCAAATGGCCAATAAAAATATGAAAATGTGTCCAACTGAATTTAAATTCCAACCACAAAGAGAAACCATTCATTCCACTACCAAAATGGTAGAAGCGTAAAGGTCTGATAATACCAATGGTTGGTGAAATTTGGGGTCAACTGAGGTTCTCATACAGAGCTGGTAGGAATGTAAATTGTCGTGACCACTTTGGAAAATGTTTTGGCATTATTTGGCAAAGCTAAAGACTCACAGACCCCATAACCCAACAGTTCCACCCATAAGGATATATACCTTGGAGAACCTGATGTTTTATATGTATAAGGATATTGACAATAGCATTGTTTGTAATAGGAAAATATGGGGGGGAAAGTCCATCTCAGATAGGTTAACAAGCCCCATATGATGGGTGGATCATACAAATGTAATACTAAGTGAAAGAAGGAAGACAAAAAAAAACAAATAGTACGAGTTTGTGCAAAGGAAATTTGAAAGGCAAAATTAACTTCATTGCATATTATTTTAGGTGATAAAAACACAAAATCAAATAAATGATTATCCTGAAAGTCATTTTATTATCTCTAGTTGATGGGAGAGGATTATGATAGGAAGCCACACAGTTAATGTGGTCTTCTGGGGTGCTGAGAATATTCTATTTACTGATCTTGGATATAATTATATTTCTATATAAATATGTTTAAAATGTATATATGTATATATATATAATGCACTTTCTATATGTACTATTATGTATCAGAAAATTAATTAGTAAAAAAGGGACACTGTTTGCAAATACCTCGTTTTAATACTCTCCACAAGGCAGTTCATGGTATGTTAGAAAATGAAAAGGATCCTAGATCCCAGCCCGTTAAATAAAAACAACTATTTAAATCCTTCTAGGAAGAAACTAGGCTTCTCTCTCTCTCTCTCTCTCTCTGATTTATAAATATGATTGGGGCTCTTGAAGATTCTAAATGTCCATTGCTCATTTTTGTGATTTAAAAAAATATTACCAGGGAATTTTTGAACACCACATAAGTTTTAAAAGTGCCCTTTAAAAAGCATACATGACTAAAATGGGAATACTGTATGTTGAGGAGTAATCTGTGACTTAAGATCACAGTCATGTGTTGGCCATGACTTGCACCGGCTCCTAAGAGTTGATTGTGCAAATCTCTTCCTAATCCAAAATCAGTGATATTCCAATCACACTGATAGTTTGAAATTGGCCAAGGTGGGAATATTTACAGCATGGATATTGGCAACTGATAAATGCTACAAATCAGCACCTGCACCTCCACCCAGAACTTTAGCAGCAGGCCTCTACTTAAAGACTACGCGTTCTGAATATAAACTTTCTTCATTAACTTTCTTTTCTTTAGAGAAGCCCTAATATGTTTGGAAAACAACTCTATCAAGACAGTCTAGTGCCTCCTGAGCCTTAAACAAGAAAGCAGCTCAAACAAGAGAACTTAACTGAATTAAAACTCAGAAAATAAGCAATCGAAGGGTGGAAAATAAAATAGAACAAACAGAACATGACATGCATTGGACCAAGCCCCTGCCACTTTCTGATAGCGTTGCTAATAGGAAAAAGAAAAATCATTGAAATAACACCCCCTTCTTCAGTTTTGTTTGCTCATCAGTTGATTCCTACCTCCAACTGCTCACCCAGGAGAGAATAAATCCATCCTCTGATCCTTGGATGTGAAATCATGGAGGCAGTTTCCCTATTTCGAATATCAGACTATTTGGGGCTAATGTCTTCAGTATTTAATATAAAGTTTTTTCTCTTTGTCCTGGCTCCCTCGAGCTATTTAATAAAGGTTCCTACAGTTTTATTGCTCTTATATTAATCAGGGATTCAGAAGTATTACTTATCCAGTCTTTCGACTAAATGGAAAACTCTCTAACTTTTCTGAAGTGAGATGCAGATAACTGTGGGATGAGGTACCCTTCAGCGGGCAAGTGAGTGTCTGTCTAATAAGAATTCAGAAAACTCAGACGATGTGTCTTGGCTGTGTTGATGGTGTACCTGACGGTAGTCATTTAGCTGAGCATTGCCTTAGTCTCTGCAAAGTCTTAGGTTTTAAATGCTGATGATATGATTCAGAAGGGTTTGGATTTATCCTCTGGAGCCCTTTGGAATAAACGCAGTGTTGAAGAATAACGTGATAAAATAGATTTAATAGTCCAACTCCAAAGGACAAAAACACTTTTACATGTCAGTGATGCCTATGTTTCCTTCCCTTTTACTGGGTTGCGATCTCTTTCTTTTCTCATGTGTGCTTAGTACTAATAGATCTAGTTTCCACTTTGAAGAGGAGCTACCCCTTTTGAAATATTTGTTTTTCCCCCAGTGGCCAGCAGCTCCCAAAGCACATTCGCCCTCCCTGCTTGCTTGCTTCTCTTTCTGTTTCTCTCCCTTGCTCTTATACTAGCTCTCACAACAGCGAATTTAAAGGTACAACATTCTAAAAACAACAGCTAGTTGTTATGTAAGTTATTTTAGAGTCTAAAGTCCTACAAAAATAGGTCGAGACCCAATCTACCTATCCTGTAAGTTTTCATTTAATTATCAAATTCAGCCTGTATTTACATAAAGATCTAATTACACTTAAGCTCCCTTTAAGATGCATTCTTCATACTTCAAAAAAAAATTCAGGATAGATATTACACAGGTACTAGGGTACAAATCAGCGTCTTTGGAAGTTGAAAAGCAGTATTTGCGCTGAAAATTTTTAGCTGTGTTTTCTCCACTGAGTTCTTTTTAAAGATTGTGTTTATTTATTTGAGAGAGGGAGACAGAAAGAGCATGAGCAGTGGGGAGGTGCAGAGAGAGAGGGAGACGCAGACTCCTCGCTGATCAGGGAGCAGGCTCCATCCCAGGCCATGACCTGAGCCAAAGGCAGGTGCTTCACCTTAAGACTGAGCCACCCAGATGCCTCTCTCCAATGAATTTTAAAGTGAGCTGTGTATTGGAGATTAGTTACCAGGCCCAGCCACTGCATGAATCCTCTGTAACATCTGTAATACTTTCAGTTGGTATTTCCTTTTACATGAACATCACAAGTCAATTTGGTTGATTGTTAAGGACCTCTAATTATTAAAGGCTCTTCCTTTAGGTTGTACCCAGTCTACCTCCTTAACATTCCCACTCATTGGTCCTCACTCTGTGCTCAGGAACCACATGACTACTCATCACCTATTTGAAAACAACTTCCATGTTCACACTGAGACTTCTCGTCCAGGTTGGACTTTCTCAGCTTATTCAAGGTAGTGTAGTAGAGTGGTTAGAAGCACAGGCTCAGATTTGGCTTATATCCTGGACCAGACAGCGCTGATCCTCTGTCTACAGCTACCGCTGTAAGGAATGAAGTCCTTTGTCTCTGACTTGGGACCCTTGTGTCTTCTGTGTGCAGGTGCCCACAAAACGGCAGCACACTGACTTGTCAGCTTGCAAGTTGGCCAGGAGAAGCTGATACTAGATCTCCCTCAGCTTCACCCCATCGTGACAACTAGTACTGTTTTGCCCTCTTACAGAAAGCAGTGACAGAGATGTGCAGTACATTAAACATGAAAGGGAAATTCACTACTGCTATGGGCAGAAACCTGGCAAATTTTTAGAACTTTGGCTGATTGGCTTGGGAGATGAGGGAGTGGGTGCATAATACTTCTTAAGAATGGCACCAGCTGGGGTGCTGGCTAGTTCAGTTGAAAGAGCAGATGACTCTTGATCTTGGGGTTGTGAGTTGGAGCACTGTGTTGGGCATAGAGATTACTAAGTAAATAAATAAACTTAAAAAAAAAAGAAGAAGAAGAAGAATGGCAACTGCTAAGCTGTCTTTCCCTTAAGTCTATCATGCTAATCTTAGATCCACCCAGAGATGACAGTAAAGGGTCTCAGAGTTTTTATTGTTGTTGATTTGTGTGTGTTTGTTTACAAGGCATCCAAACTGTTAGAAGGCGCTTTGCCACTCTCAGCTTCTTCTGAGGCCGATGAATTCTTGTGGGAAAGAATTTAGCTGTGTTTTCTCCGCCCCACATTGGGTTTATGATGCTGATGAGGTAACCCACTGAAGATTGAGAAACAGACCCAAAGAAATATATATAAATTCTTACAGTCTGCCCTTGCATCATAGAAAACTTTCCCCTAGTATTGATGTTGAATTTAAGAGATGTTATTTTTTAAATTTTTTATTGTTATGCTAATCACCATATATTACATCATTTGTTTTGGTGTAGTGTTGCATGATTCATTGTTCATAACACCCAGTGCTCCATGCAGAATGTGCCCTCCTCAATACCCATCACCAGGATAACCCATCCCCCTACCCTCCTCCCCTCTAGAACCCTCAGTTTGTTTTTCAGAGTCCATCATCTCTCCTGGTTCGTCTCCCCCTCTGACTTACTCCCCTTCATTCTTCCTCTCCTGCTATCTTCTTCTTTTTCTTTTTTCTTAAAATATGTTGCGTTATTTGTTTCAGAAGTACAGATCTGTGATTCAACACTCTTGCACAATTCACAGCGCTCACCGTAGCACATACCCTCCCCAATGTCTATCACCCAGCTACCCCATCCCTCCCACCCCCAACCACTCCAGTAACACTCAGTTTGTTCCTGAGATTAAGAATTCCTCATATCAGTGAGGTCATATGATACATGTCTTTCTCTGATTGACTTATTTCACTCAGCATAACACCCTCCAGTTCCATCCACGTCGTTGCAAATGGCAAGATCTCATTCCTTTTGATGGCTGCATAATATTCCATTTTGTATATATACCACTTCTTCTTTATCCATTCATCTGTCGATGGACATCTTGGCTCTTTCCACAGTTTGGCTATTGTGGACATTGCTGCTATAAACATTGCGGTGCACGTACCCCTTCGGGTCCCTACATTTGTATCTTTGGGGTAAATACCCAGTAGTGCAATAGCTGGATCGAACGGTAGCTCTAATTTCAACTGTTTGAGGAACCTCCATACTGTTTTCCAGAGGGGTTGCACCAGCTTGCATTCCCACCAACAGTGTAGGAGGGTTCCCCTTTCTCCACATCCCCGCCAACATCTGTCGTTCCCTGACTTGTTAATTTTAGCCATTCTGACGGGTGTGAGGTGGTATCTCATTGAGGTTTTGATTTGGATTTCCCTGATGCCGAGTGATGTTGAGCACTTTTTCATGTGCCTGTTGGCCATTTGGATGTCTTCTTTGGAAAAATGTCTGTTCATGTCTTCTGCCCATTTCTTCATTGGATTATTTGTTCTTTGGGTGTTGAGTTTGATAAGTTCTTTATAGATTTTGGATACTAGCCCTTTATCTGATATGTCTTTTGCAAATATTTTCTCCCATTCTGTCGGTTGTCTTTTGGTTTTGTGGACTGTTTCTTTTGCTGTGTAAAACCTTTTTATCTTGATGAAATCCCAATAGTTCATTTTTGCCCTGGCTTCCCGTGCCTTTGGTGATGTTTCTAGGAAGAAGTTGCTGTGGCTGAGGTCGAAGAGGTTGCTACCTGTGTTCTCCTTTAGGATTTGGATGGACTCCTGTCTCACGTTTAGGTCTTTCAACCATTTGGAGTCTATTTTTGTGTGTGGTGTAAGGAAATGGTCCAGTTTCATTCTCCTGCATGTGGCTGTCCAATTTTCCCAACACCATTTGTGGAAGAGACTGTCTTTTTTCCATTGGACATTCTTTCCTCCTTTGTCAAAGATAAGTTGACCATAGAGTTGAGGGTCCATTTCTGGG
>NW_027398171.1:0-13179 GCF_003265705.2 Callorhinus ursinus
TGCAGGATGCCCTCCACACACACAGAACTGTCAGGGGCATGGGTGGTTGGAATAACCGGAAGGCAGGTCAGAACATCCTGTACAGCGCCACAGGCTCCATCATGAACTTTGTGTTAAGAAAGGCCCAGCCCAGGCTATGATTCCATCAGCCACCCCACACCTGGCTATAGGAGCAGCTATCCCCTCTCTATCAAGTGGCCTTCCCTCACCACAGCTGCACCCAGAGCCCAGCCACAGCCTGGTGGGTGTGTCTGAAATCACCTGCATCCGGGTGGAGAGTTCGCGGATCACACTTGGAACATGGCAGTGGAGGACATGTGGGAAGCCATAACCAGTTGGCCAAAGTGGATGGAGCTAGACACAAAGCTTTCAGACGGTGTGTTTGTGTGGCTTGGACTGCATCTCCAGGCCCTTCAGGTCAACTTTGCATACCACCCAAGCAGGGTTAGTTTTGTACTTGCACTGTCCCCAAGGCAGGGGTGACATAGAAATGACCACCACAACAAGCCTGGTCGCTTATGGTGACCTTTAGATCTATGCAAGTGCCAGATGACCTGGAAGAGAACAGGGTTTTCTCAATCCCAACACCTTGGCTTTAAATGCTAAAAAGTCCACAAGAACTGGAAAGTCAATAGAAAATGAGGACTACCCCAGAAGCATATGGGCTCAAGGAGGAGGTAGGAAAAGGAAGGTCTGCAAGAATGTCACAGAAATTTGGAGCCTGGAGATTTATTTAAGACTTGGCCTTACCAGTGGGGGGTGGATTCACCAGGAGATGGTAGAAATCCCACTAGTTGAGGAGGATTCTAGAAATAAAGAGGCCTTGTGTGATGTTCAGGGTGTAGCTGGACCCTATATTCCTTTTGAGAGACAGGGCAGCAAAGGTGGTGGTAGGGGTGGGGGTGTAGATGGGAACCCTGTGATCAGCCCCCCCAGGGACTCCAAGAACCCTGGGACACTGCGCACATGTTTGGGTGGGTGGGCAGAGCAGGGTAGGCCGAGGGGTTGGGACAAGAAGAATGCTCTAGAGGCCTCAGCTGAGCTATAGACATCAACTGCCAGACATAGGTTGATACCCTAGGTCAGGGAGGGAAGGGCCAGCGGAGGCCAGTGAAAATAGGGGTGCCCGGGAGGAGAAGCAACCCAATCAGAGAAGGGGGGCAGCCTTGGAGAGGGAAGAAGTGTTACAGGAATCATACTGAAACTACCAGGTTTTGTCACCAGAAAATTCTGAGTTTTGAACCCCAAATGACTGAAGTGCCTTTAATTAGGAGCCATCAATTTTCCATTATCAAGGGCCAGAAGAGCTTTCTGTCTCTCTTCTCATTCCCAATGTGACTGGGTAAAAAGTCCAAGTCGTCACCTGTGGAAAGCTGAAAGGCCTAACCTACTCGTCAAACCCATGCTGCCCACTGCTGGCCTGCCAAGAACCCTGTGCCTGTGCCCTCTCTCCAGAGAAAACGAAGTCACTCGGATGGGGAGGGGGGATTCTTGCATTGTGACCAGCGATAGTGGGGAACAGAGGTTACCTGAGGCCTGGAGGGCTGGGCTCTGGATTCTCAGAGCTCACAGACCACGTGACATAGCCCTTGTTCTCACAGATGGGGAAATGGATGTCCAGAGAAGAGAGGAGTTGGCCCGCAACCACAAAACCCCATCTCGAGCTCTTCTCCAAGTGCCGTTTCAGGGGACAATCCTCCATTTCCAGAAGGTAGCAACTGGGGTTCCAGGCCCCAGATAGAGCCACAGCCCATACCCCATTCGAAAAATGCCCAGGTTCTCCTGGGCCTGCATGCAACCTTCCACCCGGCGACCACACGAGCCCTCAGTGGTGAGGTTGTGGACAGGGGACTCAGCAGCCAGTTTCTCCTGCTCTAAAAGGGGACAGTGTCCCGCATTCTGGTGGACATCGCCACTAGGCACCACATATGGCCCCTGCACTTCAGAGACCACTGAGGGAATGACGAGCAGTGCCCCTACCCCTGTGAGAGCCCCTCCCATACTCACCTTTCTCTTTCACGAATCCCCAGCCATCCACCCAGCAGGCCTGGGGAACTCCAGGTGGGCAGGCCCTAAATTGGGGGAGGCAGCCCTTTCCAATGAATTGTCCACAGGGAAAGGGAGGGGTGATCTTCATGAGAGTGATGTCATTCTGCTCTAATCAGGATTTATTTCTCATGAGTGATGAATTTCTCGACATATCTCTCCTGTTGAGGCGGCTTCGCTGGTTTATCGTTCCCATACAAAATTTCCCTTGCTCAAAAAATCAGTCACCAGTCATATAATTTTCTGAGGGCACAGAGGCAAGCCTGGTCATCCTCAGAAACGACGGGCTCAACAGAAACCTCTGGTGACCGTGATCCTCAGATCCCTCCCTCAGCAAGGGCCTGGGCCCACCCACTCACGATCTGGTTGCCATAAGGCCCAGAGCCCCGGGGATACTGCGCACAGAGAGCCCTGAAGAATGTCCCTTTCGGGGAAGAGCCTTTCTGAAGATCTCTCTCCACACGCTCGAACACGTACTTTTTGGAGACGAAGCAGTGGGCATCAGTAAGCAGCCAATGGGATTTCACCAAGGTCCCTCCGCACACATGGTACCTTCGGTTATTATGGGACATGAATACCTGGAGGCTGACCATCCCGGGACAGACCCCGATTGTTGCATCCTACCCTCCATCGATACAGCCCCTTCCTGGTGGTTTCTGCCTGAACCATAACCCACAAGGGACAATGGGGAGAGACCAGGGGCACAGTTCAAACCAAGAAGAGGCACAGCCTGTCCTCGCACCTACACGATGGGGGAATCAGGGCTAGGCGGCTGAGCAAATTGGGGCAACCGGGAGTGTGAAGGGTCCGAGGGGAAGCTGCTGAGGAGAGGCGCTGTCAGGGCGGTAGGGAAGCAGGAAGCTGCAGGCTTCAGGAACTGGTTTTGAGGAATATGATTTCTGGGGTCTTGTGGGTGTAGGCCCAAGGCAAGGAAAGAAGGCTCCATAGGAAGCAGGACCGATGATAGGGCCCTAGAAATATGGGAGATCCTGAGGAAGAGGGGGAGGCTAGAGGTGGAGAAAGAGAGTTGTAATGGCTTGATGTCCTTAGAGCCATTTTTGGGCGGGAGACTCAGAAAACAGCCACAGGCGTCTTGGGGCTGCAGGGTGGGGTTGGATTGTAGCAGGAAGAGGGAGAGTAGCCAAGGCAGGTCCAGTGATCCCAGGTGTGGGGAGCAGCGGGGGTCCAGGGGTGGAAGTTCTGGGAACTGGGGAGAGACCACAAGAGTTCGGGGGTACCTTGGGGGCTGTCAGAGTCTAAGGTGGAGGCAGGACCCTAGAAGAATGCCATGACAATACCCTGGGTTCTTTGGGGTCAGCCACAGGAGGGGCACCTCAGTATCTGTGGGAAGAAAGGGGTTTCTAAAAATTGGGACTTCATGTGTAAGAGGCAGTGAGGTCAGCCTCTAGGTGAGGGAAGGAACATAGCGTCATTGCTACGGGAGGCATATGAGCCCAGAGGTCAGCCCTTCGGTCTCTCGGCTGATGAAGCTGGGAGCAAGGATGGTCTGAGGTGGCGATGTGGGTCACACCCGTGAGACCCAGGGGACTGCTAAGGCCCAAGCTTGGCCTCCTTCCTAGCCCTAGACAGAGGGAGTCTGGGTGGGGCTTGCTATTCAGAAGACACTCTTTCCACCCCCAGGACCTGTCCCTGACACTTATTGACACGTGTCATTATCTTTGGCAAACACAGCCACTGCCAAGGCCAAGAGAATGGCAGTTGGCAGCATCTCTATCATGCCCCTGCGTAGCCTGCCCTGGAAGCCCAGTTCCTTCACAAAGCTCTGTAGCCTCCTGACCAATCAGGATGGCTACATCCCCCCACACCCCCCAATAGTCTGGCCAGGCTGGAGCCCTTTAGCTTAACCGGTTCAGGCTGAAAGAAGATGCCAGCTTTCTGTACAGGCTCCTCTGCACCCTTAAGGTGATGGGGGCTCATGTGCAGCCCCTTCCCTCTGTCCCAACGCCACGATCTTCATTCCTTTTTACACTTCTTAGGTTACGAATCATCTGAGGATCCAGTTTTGTGCAGTGTCAGGGTCTGCCCCTCATGCAAGTTGCAACCACAGTTCCTGTTCCAAATCCTGGGTTGAGGGGCAGTTCTGTCCCTCTCTGTCAAGATGATGCAACATGTCAATGGTCACAGGGTATCGGGCTCACCAGATTAATCGATCCTAAACATTGTGTGGGGCAAATTGTCTTTCCCTCTTCCAAGTACATATTGTGAGCACACTTTTCAAAGAGCCACTATGAATTTCTCTAATTTCGACTACAAAGCCCACCTTTCTATGCACTGCTGAGTATCACAGGGTCTGGTGTTTCCTACTTGAGTGTCTCCAGGTCTCCTCTCTGGGACCTACATGCAGAAGATGTGTCTCCTATACCTGAGGGTCAGGAATTCTCACCACAATCACCTTAATATCCTCAGGTTTCATTTATTCTGATTATCAGGAGATGGCATCTCACCGACTCAAGGATGACAAATGCTCACCTCACATACCTGCATATTAAGAAGTTTCACATTCTTGTAGGAGTGTGAGGATGTAACACCTCCACCTACATGAAGGGCAGTATTCCCTCCTCTCACTGACTGTAAGTTCTGCACCAGACAATCTGAGCATTAAGAGGTTGTCCCTTCTCTGCCTGCGTGTTAGGACACCTCATAGCCTCTTCCTGAGTGTTATGAGTTTTCAGATTGTTAAATGAGCTTTATTCTCCTACTAAAATTCTACCTGAATGTCACACTTTCTCAGCTCACATAACTTTTAGGAGGTCACATGCCCTTCAACTGAATATCGAGTAGGTCTTATATATCTTTACTGGAGTATCAGGAGGCATCATCACATAACCCTAACCCTAAACCTAACCATAACCCTAACCCTAACCCTAAACCCTAACCCTAAACCCTAAATCTAACCCTAACCCTCACCCTCAACCTAAACCTAACCCTAAACCCTATCCCTAAACCCTAACCCTAACCCTAAACCTCACCCTAAACCTCACCTAACCCTAACCCCTCACCCTCACCCTCACCCTAAACCTAACCCTCAGCCTAACCCAGATCTGGTCAGCAGTGAAACCTGAAGGCCAGCCCTCCAGAGCCCCTAGTAGCCCAGCCAGAGACTCCCTGAGCACAGAGCGAGCCCTCCCCTGCCTGCCCAGTCACGCACCTGCCCCTGAGCTTCATGATGGCCTGTTCTTGACCCTGAAGGTGAGCTGGCCAATTAGTAGGGGAATCCAGCTGGTGGGACAGGCTGTAGATACAGGACAGAGTGACACCATGTGAGCTAGCAGGAGCCACACTCTAGTCTCTCTCACAGAGCCTGCTCAGGAGCAAAGTCTGGGTGCCCTAGGGGCCAGCACACAGCAGGGTCTGTGATGACCAGGAAGCCATGGATCCTAGGGAGAGTCCACTCTGCCTTCTCCCGCTCCTGCCTGGTCTCACCTCTCCTCAATGTGGGGCTACAGGACCAGGAACCAGGCCCCATTTGGCTGGCTCAGCTCCAGCTTGTAAAGTTTTTGCAGCCCCTGGAGCAGATGGATTTCCTGGGGCCAGAGGGAGGACTGGCTGTGGACAAGGACTGCGCTGGGGAGGATGCAGGTCCTTGTAGAGGGTGAATGATGGGGCAGGGGCCAAGTCCTGGGGCCACGACTCATGTCTACAAATGGCTGAAATCCCTGAATGCCTACGGGGTCCCTCATTATAGTAACGGTCCCTGCACATGGGAATCCTGCTGGTGGGCCCCTCCACGCCAACCTCCTTCCGACCACTCTGACTCCAGCCAGGGCTGCATCCAGGGACAGGTTGGACGTCCATCCCAGGTCCTGCCAGGAAGACAAGGCAAAAAGAGGAGAGGGGAAGGGGAAGGGGCAGACTGATTTTCTCCCTGTCCTGAGTCGGCCTCCACTGATGCCTCCAGGTCCTCTGGCCCAGTCCAGCACTTACCTGGACCCTGAGAGGGAGTTTGCATTCCAGCAGACTGGAATGCATTCCAGCTGGGTGGGGGATATTGAATTACCATTGCGTCTACAGATATCCTAACCACCTGGCTTTGCACGCTAAGGCCTGCCGCACAGGGTGGCCGTGGTTGTGGGGCCCAGTGGACTTTGGGATGGCAGTGGTGAGGGAACATGGGGGACCCATCAGGTGCAGAGCCATGGGTCCCATGTACATCCGCCGCAGGGCTGGGTCACTGTACAGATGCTCAGTGCAGGTCACCTTTACACAAATGGACATGACACACCTGGCTGGCCTTCTCGGTCGGGAGGCCTGTGTGCCTGGTGCACCTGTCCCCCAACTACCGCTAGAGAAGCAGCCACGTTCAAGCGTTTCCATGTCCAAACCTCTGGGACAGTTGGGAACCTGGTTCAGGAGAGGCCGGGAGTGGCCCAAGACAAATGGGGGTGCAGAGCCCAGGGGCAGGGCTGCTCTCCAGTCCTAGGCCTGCCCCAACCCTCCCATGAGGTTCGCTTTGGGGTGAGAGCCCCTTAAATCCTCGGGGATAGCTACCCACCACGTCCCATGTGGGGACATGACCTTGGCATTCCGATGCACATAGAGGCATGCGCACTTGCACACCCACCCCCCCACACACACCACTCTGACTGCCCAGCTGGGGGTCAGAAGGGGAGGACACCAAGGGAGCGAGGTTGAGGAAAAGGGGGAAAGAAGAAAGAGGTTGGAGACGGCTGGGCCATGGGGCAGGGCATCAGGCCTCCTGGCAAGGACCCAGATCCAGAGCAAGGGGAGGGGAGACAGGTCAGTGGTCCCCAAGGGGCCCAGGGGTTTGCCAGGGAACTGGGAGAAGACAGAGTCTGGGTTTCGGTGTCCACCACCACCCTGGGAACTTGGAGTAGGAAGAGATACCTACCCCCAAGCCCAGAGTGTCTATAGCCCAAAAGGATTCTGCTTATTCTTCTGTCACCTGGGCTGCAGAGATGCAGTTCCCAAAGGTCCCACATGCTTGTAGAAGAGACTGTTGGCCTTGGATCTCCATCCCTGACCCACTGTGCTGTTAGTCCTGGGAAAATGCTTTCTATCCCCTCGAGGTCCTTCTCAGCAGAGGACAGACTTGGGGCTTGGGGGGCTGAGGACCTGGGTACACAGAACGTGGCAGAGCACTCGGCCACCAGTCTGGAGACCAAGGTAAGGGCCCTCCTTGTTGCAACTTCAGGGTCCCCATTTGGAAGAGTATCCAGAATCACTGCTCTGGTCAGGGTGAGGAGACATTAGGAAGGAATGGAGCACCAGGAACGGAGAGAGCAACAGGGAAAAGGGAGGCTTCTGAGGATTCTCACATCGACCACGGAACCCACAGATCCTGCTCCTGTGAGAGACACAGACACAGAGACAGAGAAGGAGAGAGAGAATGAACACAGGACAGAGGGAACCAGGAGAAGTCATAGACTTTCCTCCACCAGCTTGGAAATGACATCCCAGCATTTTGTGGCATTCTATTCCTGAGAGCGCAGTCACACAGGCTATCCAACCTGGAGGGGAGGGGATTCCACTGGGATGTGTGACCAGGATTCAGGGGTGCCAGGGACCACTGTGGGGACTGCCCATCACACTGGCACAGACGAGGCCCTGGGACCTGAGTCTAACCCTAATGAGAGCTTCTGGAAGTCTGTGTTGTGAGAGGACAAGGTCAGAATCAGTTCATTACTACCTTCCCACGGGGGCTGGGACACAAGCAGGAGGGGGGTGGCTTTGCCTGGACCCCAGAGCAGACCCATGCCCCTCTGAGCTGTGTTCCATGCCAAGCCCAGCTCCTGGCTCATCCTTGCATTGCCAAGTATGCACCAGCTTCCAGGTGAAGGCAGGTATGGAACATGTGTAGAGGTCCTACCCCCAAAGGTGTAACTAGAAGTAGAAGCCAGACTACACCGATGTGCACATGGGGAGCCTGGGAGGCCCTGAGAGGTACACGGTCTGTCCAGGGTCACAACTTTGGGCACGCACAGGAACCACGGCTGAACCCAGGTCTGTGCCATCACAGCAGAGACACCAGCTGCACTCAGGCTTCCCGGGGGCTGTGGGTGTGTTGTGTTGGTGTCACTGTGTGAATGGGGCATAGGGGGAGAATGAGCATTGAGCAGCGGGGGGAGGGGAGCACCTGGGGGACTCTTGTGTGAGGAGGAATTTGGGTAAGGGGACACCAGTCAGTGGTGAACTCATTTCCCTGACAACAGAGCCCAACAGTATTTGGAAGCCTGGTAACCAGGCACCCACATTCCACAGACAACCCGCTGCCCAGGTCATTTCTTTGGAGATCTTCAAACCAAGATGTTCGCATGTTGCTTTCTGAGGTACGGAGGCTGCAGGCGGAAGAAGCCACACCCTGCAGATGCTGTCTCCCACTGGGGATTTCATGTCATGGCTGCCCACCGCGTCTGGCCATTTGGCCAGAAGGACAGAAAGGTGACACCATGAGGCCCAGAGCCGGCCACTCAGCCCCACTCTGATGACCTGTGTAGTCCCAGGTGCCCTCCCTGTGTGTGTGTGTGTGTGTGTGTGTGTGAGACTGTGTGTGTCTGTGTGTGTGCGTGCCTGTGTCTGTGTGTGTGTGTGTGTGGCTGCACATGTGTGCATGGGGGTGTGTGTCTGTGTGTGTGTGTGGGTGTATGTGTGTGTAAAGAGGGGTCATGCAGGTTGGGGCCACCCCAAGCAGGAGCAGGCTGATGAGGGGTCAGATACCCAGTGGGCGGGTCATCTTCAAGGTCAACCTGGCTGTGTGGGATGGTGTGTGCAGGGGCTACCATTCTGCCCGAGGTTTATCCATATAGCCATGCAAGGATGGGTCACTGCATCCCGGATGCAGGGCGGTGAACTCACAGGTCTGTGTCTGATCTGGGAGCACCAGAGGTCTGGAGAGGAGGACAGGTCGGATGGCCAGGCAGGGCTGTGATGCTTCAGGGCTGGTTACCAGTAACTGTCTTTGCAGAAGGCATGGAGGACATGGAGAGGAGGCTGGTGGACACACACTCCATCTCCTCCACAGAGGGGGTGACCCACAGGGGTCCCCAGGAGCAGGTGACAGGTATTGTAGGGGAAGACCTCCTACACCACCCACACCACTGTCCGGTGCCAGGTGGTTGTCCACCGGACAGTGGTCCAGGAGCTGGAGCCCACGGAGGATGAGGCCGAGGGTGAGAATGTTGGGGCTACGTGTTTGTGGTGTGTGGGGACAGATCAGTGCTAGGCCTCACAGGGAGGAGCCCCCAGAGGCTGTTGTGTGGCCAGGAGTAACGACTGGGCACAAAGCACACAGCAGTGGACTGCAGTTGGGGAGACGTCTCCGTGAGGGTTCCTTCCCGGCTGTGGCTTCTCTGGGAGACCCTGGCCTGGGCTCTGTCTCTGCAAAGGCCCACAGAGAGCAGGCATGTGGGTGAGCTTTTCTCCTCTCACAGCTGCTCCACCACCTGAGGAGCTAGAGCCGGATCTGGAGGGAGGGCTTGTGCCTGCAGTGACTTCAGGAGGAGACCAGGAGCCGGCATGGGACCCGGCACCTGCCCACGGAGAGCCTGGCGCTGTCCAGGAAGAACTGGCACCTGCTCCTGCGACAGCACCCGCCCCTGCCCCTTCTACAGTTCCTGCCACTCCACCTTCTCTCACCCCAGCCACACCCCTGCCTCGGACCCAGATCCTGACCTGGATCCTGCCCCTTCCCTTACCCCTGCCTCTGCCCCTTCCCCAGCCCCTGCCCCTGCCTGTGCGCTTGTTCTGGACCCTGCCCCTGTTCCTGCTCCTGCCTCTGCCAGAGACACGGTCCCTGACCCAGATCCTACCCTTGCTCCTGTCCCTGTCCGTACTCCTGCCAGAGCCGCTGCCCCTTCCCCTGCCCCTGCCATTGGTCCCGTTCCTGCCCCTGACACAGATCCTGTCCCTCCTCCTGCCCTGGATCCTACATCTGCCACTACTGCTGACCCTGTCCCTCCAATTGCCCCTGCCCCTGGCCCTGCTTTTAGCTCTGTCCCTGCCCCTGTCCCTGCCCTATCCTGAGCACTGCCCCTACTCCTTCTCCTGCAGGACTCCCACGGCCACATCCAAAGCCCACAGCCTTGAAGGGAGATCTCCTTGCACAATCACCCCTAGTCCCATCCCCGGAACCCGAGACCCCGCCCGATAATTTCATCCCCTCCCCCTGTGTTCTTTCTCTCTGGTACATATTAACTGTTATTTTATCCTTCCATTTCCTATATACTGTTTATTATTTGTTTTAAATAAGATTAGTTCTTTTCAATTGAACACGTCATGATATTAAGTACATGCCCAAAGCTGTGCCACCACACCCAAGAATATTGCTGCAGAATATCTCATTAGCCAAAGGAGTCCCCGAACCTGAAGCACACCCTGCCCTTTTCTCCCCCAGCCTAGACTCTGGCAACCCCTAAGCTGCTTTCTCTCTCTGTTCCTTTACCTATTCTTGATGTTTCTGTAATTGGAATCACACAATGGGGGCCTTTGTGTCTGCCCCCCTATTTTCAAAGAGGACCCCATTTCTTCTGTGTTTGTCATAAAATTTCCATTATTTGACATTGAAATCCCCGGTGGATTACACATCAGATGTAATCAAAGAGGCCACTTTAGGAAGTATGGGCATAATCTCGGAGCCGATACACCTGGTCCTGCTGGGACACCACAGCCTGACCCCAGACAGGGCAGGGCTGGTTCCTCCTAAGACCCACACAGAAACCAGGGAAATGCAGAAAGCTGGAAGACACACCACAAAGGGCAAAAGCATTGCTCACAACCCAAGGCCAGAGAAAGGTTTCACCCAACTCTGGTCCAAACCACGCTCCCAGTCACTGGGTTCTAAAGGGATGGAGACCAAACACATGCAAGTCCAAGGCAGAAGGATGGGCAGGCATGGAATATGTTTCAGAGATGCGGGTGCTCCTGGGGAAGGACTCGGGCAAAGGAAACACTTTGGAGGCAGCGCTGGATACCCTCAGACTGGCAGGTGTCTGGTCTGGGGACCAGCAGCCCTGGGGAGAACATGAGGAAGTAGCGGTCCCCTGGTAGATCGGTGACAGGCACCCCTGTCTGGGAGAACAGTGAGCAGCGCCCATCCCAGGCCAAAGTGTATCCATCCTCAGCCTTGGCCTCAGCCCTGGAAACTCTGGCTCTGTTTGGCACACGTGTATTGTCAGGAGCGTTCAACACAGCGGAGGTGGAGAGAGCAGGGAATGGAACAACACTAATGCCCGAGGAGATGGGTGGGATACACGGTCCCAGTACTCATGATAGAATGCCCTGCAGCTACTGTCCTGGTGTCATCCGGTACACAGGATCTGGGAAACCCCACCTAAGACCCACCCCTCCTGACACCCTGTCACTGGGAACATTGAGAATTGTTTGAGGAGGAGGGGGAGAGGATCCAGGATGACATCGGGTCCAAGGAGAAGGAAAGTCAGCACTGGGAGGAGAGATGGACCTGCCGTGAGCCACCTTCTAGAGCCCGGGCGGGCTGTGATGCCCTCGGACCTCACTCCAAATAAGGACTCCTGATTTATGGACCCAGCTTCTGTGGATTTACTCCCTCCCTCATTCATTCTCTCCCTCATTCTTTCCCTACGGCCAACCCTACCTCCCCCTCCCTCCTTCCCTCCAAACCTCCCTCCATCCTCCCTCATTTGGTAGATGATATGGGGTCCCTGCTGTGTACTGAGTCCTGGGGCTTCATCAGTGAGCACCCCCAACCCACATGGTCATGTCCACTGTGGGAGGTGACGGGGGCAGTCCTTAGGGTTAGCAGTGGTGATGAGCACCAGGAATTGGCTGCTGAAAACAGAGGCCAGTTGCACAATGCAAAGAATGGAAGACCCATGTTTGCATTCCCTCTAGAGATATCTAGTCCTGAAAAGTAATGAAAAGTAAGTTTATCCTAGACTTCATGCAGTGTGAGTTCTACTGGCAGGTACCTACTGATTCCTAGAACCAACAAAGAGTAAATCGTACAGTGTTGACTGGGGTATTGTGACCCAAATTTTTGGACCAAATGACAGCGTTTCAGCCAACATCTGCAGGGCCTCTAAGTTTTCCCAAGGGTCTCTGCGATTCTCTGATCCATCCATCAACCTCCTTGGGAAGTTCTGTCCTGTCATCTTCCTTGTCTCCTGCCTCTTCTGGGATCATTCCATGACGTCCCCGCCAGGGCCACCCCCGGGACTCCCTGTTCTCCTTGGCCTGACACCCACATCCCATGCTGGGTCCTGTGAGCCCGGTGCTTTTTGCAAGGACTTTGTGCTCCTTCTGGGGTAACTAGCCATCTCCCTTGCAGTCGCCTGCCTCTTCCTGCGCTGGGCCTCCACTGAGCAGTCTGTGAGGCCGGACTGTGCCCATGTCACGGGCATGGAAGCGAGAATCCAGAAGGTCCACACGACCTGCTCCCAGTCCCACTGTGTGGAGACTGGGTCAAGGATGGTCCGCGAACAGAGGAAGACTTGGGCCCAGGGAGACTGAGGGAGGATGTGGCACAGTGAGCCTGCAGGAGGACAGGGGGCACTGTGGGGACCTGGCGCTCAGGCCTGCTGGGAGACCACATCTCACCGACACCAGCTCTGTCCCCAGGGCTAGAGGATGTCATGGTAGCCATCCTCCGAGGCTGCAGGCTGACAGTGACTGAGAGGAGAGGAGGTGCACCTGATGCAAGAGAGAACCCTCAGGCAGAGAGGAAGAAGCAGGTGCTCCCCCAGCAGCTAGAGGAACTCGGGGTAGCCACCCTCCCAGGCTGCAGGATGCCAATGGCTGTCAGGAGAGGAGACACCTGGTGCAGGAGAAAACCCTCAGGCAGAGAGGAGGGAGCAGGCTCTCCCCAGCAGCAGGTGCACTGGGGCAGGCTAAGGGGGCCTCTGTTGACAGAGGTGCCTGCAGCTGGGGTTTCCAGACAGACCCCCACATCAGGCTCAGCACAACCTTGTCTGGATGGCCTTTGTGCGCCAAATACAATGTCTGGCCCAGGACCCTCATCAAGCCCCGACTCCCAATCCTTTGACCTCAGCTCAAGTGACAAGAAATGACCAATAGTTTAGGTGGAGTTGGGTGCACAGGGACATTTGCTTTTCTGGTCCATGCTGTAACATTGCTGGCATTTAAAGATCTCAGGGCTTTGATTCAAAATCGGTAGGATGC
>NW_027398172.1:0-13172 GCF_003265705.2 Callorhinus ursinus
GACTAAGCATGCCGTTATCTCCTCTTCTGAGGCAGAAAACACCTCTACTTTTGTCTCAGATGCTAGAATGTTCTCTAATGATTCTGCTGTGAAAGGAGCATAGAGCACAGCCTTGTCTGTGATCCCTTTGCCCGCTGCACATCTAAGGCCGGCCGGCTCTGTTCCCCACAGGTAACAAATACGTACCTCGGGCCATCCTGGTGGATCTGGAGCCGGGCACCATGGACTCCGTCAGGTCTGGACCATTCGGCCAGATCTTCAGGCCGGACAACTTCGTGTTCGGTATGTAGTCACGATCAATGGCAACTGGCTCAGTGAGTCTCCCTTCTCAACACTGTGGAAGTCAGAGATCTTAGTGCTGAATGCCAAGGTGGAGACTGTGTGTCCGCAGAGAGCCCTGGGTCCTGGCCTAATTCCGCGTAATCCTGGGGCGGCCACTTCTCTGGCCCCTCTCTGGGCAGTTCAGAGAACAGTGCCAGCCTCCAGAGGGCCCCTTCGCTCCCCCCGACCACCCCCAACTACAGAGCAGCCTGTGACAGGTGAAGAATACAGAGCAGTGACTAACCTTCCAGCAGGAGTTGATAGGCTGCTGGTGACGTCAGAGGACCAGGGCCAGCAGGTAAGCATGTCAGGAAGCCAAAGGCCAAAGGCACAGGTTATGACCAGACGTGGGGCCAGGTGCTTGGAGCCCATCTTCTTTTTGGATCATACTGTGCCCTTGCCCTTGACCATTTATGGTATCTACTTTAGGTATGTTAAATACTGAACGCAGACCTGCACAAATGGGTCATGAACACGGTGCCTTTATAGGCCCTTAATGGTGTCCAAGCTCACCCACAAATGAAATGTCCTTCCTACAATCCCAATACTAATAGCAGAGGAACAGGAAGGGTGAAATAGTTCTTAGCAGCTCCACAAAGAAGCAGGACAGCTTCATATGAGTCACCAGTAGGATGAGGCTGCCCAGAAGCTGATGTGGTCAGACCTACATTCATAGCTCCCAATCAAGACAATCGAACTAGTTCTGAACTGAAAGTCCTGTTTCATGGGGCCGGGGGGAGGGAGTCCAGGAACGGACTGGAAATTTTAACTAGTAAAACAACACCTCAGGAATATGGAAATTACAGGTATCTGAAAAGTATGGAGAAGATAAACAGCATTAGCTAAGGAACCAAACCCGGACAATTGGCTGAAGTGTATGTGTCAACTGATATGAAGGAACTTTCTAAGGAATGTCTTTGTAGCAGATACCGTTGGTGCCTGCCCATGCTCCTGGGACACTCATTCTTCCTAGACTCTCTACTTCATATCCTGCCCATCGTACCCCTTTGGAAGGAGGACTGTTGAAGGACAGACTAGGGGCTAAATAGCCCAGCTTCCCCAGCTCTTGGTGAAACCACTCTGGGTGATGGTCTGCTTCGTCCCTTACAGATCCCCCAGCATGGAAGCCTGTGCCCACCCCAGCACCTGCTTGCAAATGCAGCCTGGGGTCTTCCCTTTCCTGGCTCAGTTCCCTACTACCCTCCTGCTGCTTCCTGGGGTAAACTTCACTCAAACCCTTGTCTCAGGTTGGCTTCTGGGGGACTGACCTGAGACACTCACCAAAGAGGAGATGCTGTAGTTTTTCATTGCTACGTAACAAGTTACCACAAACTCAGTGGCTTAAAGCATCACAGTTGTCTTACAGTTTCTGTGGTCAAGAGTCATGGGTCTTCTGCTCATGTCCTCAACTGACCACCCTGAGCTGCTCCATCTGGAGCCCAGGGCCCTCATTCATGGCCCTCGGGTGGTTGGCAGAATCCAGTTCCTCGCAGTCATAGGTCTGAGGCTCCTGTTTGCTTTTTGGCCATTGATCAGAGGCCATTCTCTGCTCCTTGGGGCTGCCATGCACATAGCCCTCTCCACTAGGTGGTAGTTCCTCCTTCAAGGCCAGCAGGAGAGGGTCTCTACAGCTTTGAAATTCTGATGTCCTCTTCTGCCACCTGCCAGAAAAAAATTCTCTGCTCTAAAAGGGCTCATGTGATTGAAGGAGGCCCACCCCAATAATCTCCCTATTTTAAGGCCAACTGACTTGTAATCTTAATTATATCTGCAAAATCCCTTCACCGGAGTACCTTGATTCGTGTTTGAACAACTGGGAAATAGTGTATATACACCAGGGCTGGGTGGCTCCCGGGGCTGTGTTAGAATTCTGCCTACCACAAATGGGCCGTTTGGGGAATCGAAAGCACATGGTCTATGAAACTGGTTCCAACATCTGAACCTATGTTCACAGAGTAAGTGATGTTCCTACTTATTAGTTGTATGGCTTTGGGCAAGTACTCAATCTCTCTGAACCTTAGCTTCTTTTTCCAAAAAACATGGTTATAATAGTATCTACTTCAGAGGGTCATTGTAAGGGTTAAATGAAATAACATCTGGAAAGTACTGGTCACACAACAGTGCAACAATTGGTGTGCAGTGAGCATCCCATTAAGGAAGGTGTTCGAGGATAGGCTATATGACTTCTTGTTCGGAATTCTGCAAGGGGGGAGGAACCAAGATAGATTAATTTTGGAATATCTTTTTATTTTAGAAAATGTGATTTTCCCTTTTGACCAGGTCCCTTTTGAAGTCTATGGATCTATGTGAATATTCTTGGAAGAGTTAATATACTCATCAAAATAAGACCTTAACTGATTGCTATTAAATCGTTTCCCTGGTACAGAATTTCATAAGGGGATGGAGCCCGTGTGCTCAAATTTGGGAAAGAGTAGCAAGAGGTGGGAAAAAGAATCAAAAGAGAAACCTAACTGCTCTTAAATTTGCCTTAGAACTAGTTCCAATTCTGTAAGTTAAATTTGCAACTGCAGGCGGCTACAGTGGAAATTTCTATCTTAGGCTGGGCTCAGAGTAGCAACATAAGATTTTCTGAGGCAGCCCTGCAGGTCAAGAGCCCATTCTAACTTTCTTCTCACATGTACTTCCTTGTTTCCTTGCCTTGCTTTTCCGTCATTTCCTTTCAGCTCCAGTTTAAGACTGGACCACAGGTTCTGGTCCCAGCATTAATCTCTAGTCAGACTTGACAGTTCATTTGTTGACTCAGCTCCTGATCTTGCTGGGCCTCTTTATTTCCCTACTGTTCCTGTACTCAGCCTATAGTGGGCTCTCCCCACTGTGGAGACTCTCAGTCGGTGCCCTATTTTCAGCTTCATTGCTCCAACATCAGTATTGGCATCTCAACGGGATCCAGATGCCTCATTAATTGCAAAACAAGCCAACTTTAAAAGTCATCTGTGAATCAGCAGAGTATTCCCTGAGTTAACAAAAATTTGACTTTGAAACATCCAGTACATAAGAATTTCTGGTTACACACTGCTTCTCTATCCTACAACTCACCAGAGGCCTTACCCTCCACTCTTCCCCCAACGCACACACACCCCACAGCCAAGCTGTCCTTTGCCAGTACACCCCTATACTGGTGAGGGGAAATGACTGGTCCAAGACTACACCTCCTTATTTTCACCAAAGTAGTTGTGCACACAATGTGCCCCTCCCTTTCCTCTTCTTTCTTTCTTTCTCTTTCTTTCTTTCTCTCTCTCTCTCTTTCTTCCTTTCTCTTTCTTTCTTTCTTTCTTTCTTTTCTTTCTTTCTTTCTTTCTTTCTTTTTCTTTCTTTCTTTCTTTCTTTCTTCTTTCTTCTTTCTTTCTTTCTTTTCTTTCTTTCTTTCTTTCTTTCTTCTTTCTTTCTTTCTCTCTCTCTCTCTCTTTCTTTTTCTTTCTTTCTTTCTTTCTTTCTTTCTTTCTTTCTTTCTTTCTTTCTTCTTTCTTTCTTTTTCTTTCTTTCTTTCTTTCTTTCTTTCTTTCTTTCTTTCTTTCTTTCTTTCTTCCTTTCTTCCTTTCTTCCTTTCTTCCTTTCTTCCTTTCTTTCTTTCTTTCTTTCTTTCTTTTCTTTCTTTCCTAAGACTACTTATTTATTTTTTTGAGAGAGAGCAAAAGCAGGAGAGACCACAGAAGGAGAGGAAGAAGCAGAATCATCACTGAGCAGGGAGCCCGACACAGGACTCAATCCCAGGACCCTGAGGATCTGAGCCAAAGGCAGATGTTTAACCAACTGAGCCACCCAGCTACCCCTTCCCCCCTTTCCTCTTTCAACAGTCACAGCTCCATTAAATCTCTCTCAGAGGATGCCTTTCCCAACATAATTGTCTCCGTCTTCTTTAATCTCCTTCTTTCTTCTAATTATCAAAAAAAATCTCATATTTCTTTGTAAATACTCTATTATTTACAGAAAATAATCTATTTTGTACAATGTTTACACTAATTGTAATTTATGTTATGATATAAAAGTTAAGTTGCATTTGACTAATTGACATGCTATGTTTGGTAGACATATCGTTAACATTTATTAATTTTACTATTGCAGTTTTCTTTTCATACTCATATTTTGGAGTTTTATCCCTCCCCCTGCACCACTCATCTCAAACATTTTCTTAGGTCTTGAAAACTAGTAAGTGCTATGCTTGTAGTGGTAAGATAGTAAAATGGGTAACACTGGCCTTGCTGACAAGATGAAAAGAGTGGAAATAACAACTATTCCGTGTAATTACGAAAAACAAAAGAATATTGGGAGTGCGTTACCGAGGCATCACACTCTGAGTGTTCAACAAAATTCGGTACAGTCAAGTACTAAATTTAACAAACTTAATCTACCACATATTTGAAATGCAGCCTATTACTATTTTTGTACTGCATGACAACCAGGCATAAAGAATAACTGATTACAAGAACATACAATGGGGAAAAGACAGTCTCTTCGAACAATGGCACTGGGAAAACCGTAAAAGAATAAAACTGGGCCACTGTCTGGTAGCATACACAAAAGTACCCAAGATGCATGAAAGACCAGGATGTGAGACCTGAGACTAGAAAGGCAGCACGGGTAGCAATTTCTCTGATATCAGCCGTAGAAATATATTCTGGAAAGGTTTCCTAAGGCAAGGGAAGCAAAAGCAAAAATAAACTATTGGGACTACATCAAATTAAAAAGCTTCTGCACAATGAAGGAAATAATGAAACCAAAATACAACCTACTGAATGGAAGAAGACATTTGCAAATGACATACCCGATAAGAGGTTAATCTCCACAACATATAAAGAACATACACAACTCAACACCAAAAAACAAATAATCCAATTAGAATACGGAAGGAGGCCTTGAAAAGACATTTTGCCAAAGAAGACATCCAGATGGCCAACAGGCACACGAAAAGATGCTCAACATGACTCATCATCGGAGAAATACAAATCAGAGCTACAATGAGCTATCACCTCACACCTGTCAGGATGGCAAAAAGTAAAAAGACAAGAAATAACAAATGTTGGCAAAGATGTGGGAAAAAAGGAACCCTAGTGCATTGCTGGTGGGAATGTAAATTGGTGCAGCCACTATGGAAAACAGTAGGAAGGATCCTCAAAAAATTAAAAATAGAATGACTATATGATCCAATAACTCCACTACTAGGTATTTATCCAAAGAAAATGAAAACACTGATCTTCCCTGTTTATTGCAGAATTACTTGCAATAGCCAAGATATGGAAGCCATCTAAGGGTCCATCGATAGATGAATGGATAAGGAAGGTGTGACATGTGTGTGCGTGCATGTGCGCGCGAAACACCACAGGATGTCACTCAAATGTGGAATCTAAAAAAAAAAAATGAATAAACAAAGACAAAGCAGAATCAGACCTACAAACACAGAGAACAATCCGATGGTTGCCAGAGGGGGTGAGGGAGTGGGACAGTGGGACACACAGGCTTCCAGTAAAAATACAATAAAACAAAACCGATTGCAAATAAATAGTAGTATTTCTGCACAAAGCAAGCATTTCTGGCACTTAGTTGGGAAAAAAGGAGGGCAGCAGGACGGAGAAACAATTTCAGGGTTTCTCTGACGACTCCCGGTTGCACAATGCAGCAGACCCCAGCAGCCTGTAGTTTTCCACAATTTAAATGAGCTCGATCCAGTAAACAAAATGTACCTCAATATTATTTCATAGCTAAAAAATAGGCACTTCATATACTGAGTGCCTCTCCCCCCCCCCACCCCCGGTATTTAATGAGTGGTGGTGGTTGGTTGGTGCTCCCAGGGCCAAGCCCGATCGTGAGCAAGCTGGATGGCCCATGCTGGTGGTGGGCAGAGAGGAGGTGACTCCTACGTCTGGGGCGGGCACTGAAAAGGCACAGAATGTTCTGGGACGGCGGAGGCGGGCCCAGGCTGCAGCAGCTGGGCCAAGGATCCAGAGAAGCCGGTCTTGCCACTCCCCACCAGCCACCACTGGAAGCCTCTCCCCCAGCATGCTTGTGGCAGAAAGCAGAATTATTAGGCTCTGCACAACCTAATGGCTTTCTCACCACCGGGAGGAAAATGCTGACGTCAACCTTTCCGTAACTGCCCTTTGCCTTGACAGTGAAACAGAGCACCACTTGAGCCCTGGAGATTCCAAGAAAATGACCTGCACCTTTTGTGCACCCGGCTTGGCCACAGGGGAGTCGGCATGGTTGGCCTTGCCCAGATTCTTTGCAACTCACTGGTGTGAAAAAAAGCCTGTATTTGGAAAATAGGTGGTGAGGGAGCCAGAAAGTTGGAAAGTGATGGGAATTGGGCTCTCTTGGGTTCCACGCCTCCTCCAGGAGCTGCTCCAGTTCCGTGAGAGGTGCTCGGGCTGGAACTTCCTGCAGAGTGTGGCAACACCCACTCACCCGCAGACCCTTCGGGTCTGGGAGGGGAGACAGCATTCAAAGGGTGCCTCAGCTCACTGCCTGCTCAGTTCTTCTGCGTGTTTATTTCTACAGTAGTGCCTTTTGTTGCTAAATTAATCTCAGGGAAGAAGGGTTGGGATTACAATATGAAGATGTGTACACCATATGATAAGGTACAAAGGAGGGAGCATCACAGAGAAAGTGACATTGGAGTTGAGCCCTGATTTGTGGAGGGGAGCTTCCTGGAAGGAAGGAAGGAAGGAAGGAAGGAAGGAAGGAAGGAAGGAAGGAAATAGTAATACTAATTATAGTAGCTAAGATTAATGTAACATTTACTATGGAACAGGTGGCATTCTAAGTGTTTTCCCATATCCATTCATCCAGTCCTTGTAGCAACTCTAGGAGGTAGGTGCTATTATTATTACCATTTTACAGATGAAGAAATTGAAGCACAGAGAGGTTAAGTAACTTCCTCTCAGTCACACAGCTAATAAGTGTCAGAGTCAGGTTTTGCACCCACTCCATCCATGGCCTGTGCTCTTAACTCCATCCAGGGAATTTGAGAATGGGCTGAATGGGGGGACATTCATTCAGGTCATGTGAACAGCCCTGGCTGTATGAAGCAGTTTGCTTAGAGAATTTGGTACGTTCCAGATGCTCTAGATTATAGGAAAAATGGTAGCATTTGGAAAAAGGTTACATACGTTTGAAAATTTGTAAGATTGTGATTTATAGGTCATGGCATAAGAAAATGCAGTATTTCTTCATTTAATGTCCAAAGCAAATGTAATTGAAATGATGTTAAAAAGGAACAAACAAAAACACCCAAATGACCAGAAAAAGGAAGAAGAAAAGAAAGTAATGCATCAAACATAAACAGTGAAAAAAAGTACATACAGAGAAGAGTAGAAAGACATATTTATGTTCTTTGGTATTTTCTAAAGTTTCTAATTTCATAGTCAGAAAATATGTATATATAAAATAAGTTTTCTTACCATAATAAAATATATATGTATATATGATATGTTTGTATATTATACACACACACATTTGTTGTTTTCAATTTTGAAAGGCCCAGATTGACAATTCTAGTAAAAATAACACATACTGGGACATGAAACATTCCAGAAGGGGGCTGAAAAACATTACCGCATATTACTCCAAATTATTATTCTCTGGTGCAAAAATTTATAAACTATAAGTTGGTGGAGTTGGTATTTTCAAAGTAAGTTAAATTGGGGTTCCGACTATTTATACTTAAGGCAGTCTTTTTAAAAAGGAAGAATTTTAAATGCTTTAAGTAAAATTCCTCCGTCTTCATAAAGAGATGCTTTTATTAAAAGCTTGAAAATGTGTGCTCACAGTCAAAGGAGCAGGCAGGGCTATTTTAGAGGAGTTTCACGGGAAAGAGAAATTGAGGTGCCTTGTCCCCTGGACCCTCTCTGAGGGCACAAACAAGTAAGCTGTGAGACTGTTCCAGAATAATGCATGCGACTTGATTGCTGGAATGGTTCCTGGGTTTTTGTTATTCTATTGATGTTTTCCCAATGTCAGGGTCCCAATGAAATCTCTTTCAAGCAGATCACACGTGTCCTGTCAGAGACGGCATCCGCTAAGAGCAGCTCTCATCATGGACATCCCAGGCTTGGGGGCGCGGGGGCGCTTTCACTACGATCCTCTCACCCAGGGAAGGAGACAAGAAGGGCAGGCAGAGCGAAGGGGAGGCTCCTGAGTCCGTCTTTAAAATGCAGGCAAGGCCCAGCCTTCTACTGGGAATTCACTCCTTTCTTTCCAGTCTGAATGTTGTCAGCATCACCCCAAAGTGCCTTCAGGGCAGGGATGGCTCACACACTGAAGTCAGTGACATCAGGTCCAAAGCAGGAAATGACATGCGGGGGCGGGAGGATGTTGGGACCCCTCCCCCCTACCCTGGTGAACAGCCAGAGAGCTGCTCCTTTTTGGACAGGAGGGTCTTGCGGGGGTGGGGGAACCACCTTTCCCCAAAGCTTGCCAAAAGCCTATTCCAGGGGAGAGGGGAGGATGCGGCGGCCCCATTCCCTCCTGTTCCCTTCCCCAGGGCGGGGGTGGGGGGGTGGGGGTGGGGACGGGTTTCCCTAGACCCTTGCTGTGTGACAGCATGCTGGTGCCGCCTGCCCAAATGGAGGAGAGTAAGAGCTCACAGCCGTCGGATGAGTCACCTTAGGCTGGGCAGGCATTGTTTAAAAATCTGCCTGTGTGCCTCTTTGATTATATTCCAACGGACAACAGGGGCGGGTACTGCGGGGGGGCGGGGGGAGCGAGCAAATGAGAAAGCAGGCCGGTGCAGACTGGGTGGAGGGAGGAGACAGCCTCGGCAAGGGCATGTGCTGCCAGTAACCCACGGGCAGCCCTCCTGTGCCCAGGCCTGCTGTAATCAATGCTGTCATTGATTTATCGACTGCATAGGTACTAGACGTCCAGTTCACATTGTCTCTTAGACTCACAACGTAACAAAACCAGATTTCCACGCTAACAGAGGCTCAGAGAGGGTAGGTGACTTACTTAGCGACCCAACCAGCAGATGGTGCCCAAGCAGAGTGGGCACCATCCATGAGGGTGATCTTTCCCTTCCACAGGTAGGGAGATGCCCACCTGTTAGGGTCCCATGTCTCCAATATCGTCCCTTCCAGGTCACATCTTCTGTGCCTACTTGGAAACAATGAAGACCAAGAAGCAATTACCTCCAGAAAATCTTTATTGGCACTGTGTTATCCGTGAAGTTACCCGGAGCAGGGCCATTCTCTGGAAGGGAACTGGAAGGCTCCATCTGCTCATGAACAGCCCAAGAAATGGGAACTGAAGGTAGAGATGGGGAGAAGGTGGAGGCCAAACCCTCGGAACGTGGGAACAGCATCAGTGGGAATAGACTGTGCCCTGGGGGCCCAGCTGCATGGGGAGGGGAGAGAGGAGGAGAGAGCCAGGAAACCCACACGCCCCTGCCCTCTCCCCGGGGCACCAGGCACCTGATCAGTGCTGAGAGGACCCCCAGAGGACTGGCTCCCTCAGGCAGGCGTGATGAAGCCATGACGTTGCCCACCTCTGACAGATGCCCACTATTAACACAGCAAGCAGGCTTCATACTTATAACAACAGCATCACCTTGGGTTTTATGGGGGCATTTTTGCTCCATAAACTTGACCTGCTTTCATATAGAGCTTCTCATTTCCTACTCACAAAGCTGGCTGCAGGGCACCTATAATTATCGTCATTTTATAGTTGGAGAAACTGGCCCCAGAGAGGAAAAGGAATATGTGCGGGCAACAAAAACAGTCCCCAGGTCCCCGCTCACCTAGCCCAACGTTCAGGATCATCTTTGAGAACAATCATGATTGGGTGTCACCTCACGCTGACCAAGCCTTTAAAACTCACCTGGGCTTTGTCTTTGTAGAAGGAATCCAGATGCCTTCACTTACTAGCTTTGTAGCTAGTCAGCTCTTTGAGCCTCCGTTTCCGAGCTGTGAAATAGGGATAGTAATTATGTATACTCTAGAGCAGAGCTGTTCAATGGAAATACAATGTGAGTCACATAGGCAAGAAAATTTTCCAGTAGTCACTACTAGTGTAGTAGTCATTTAAAAAGGTAAAAAAAAAAAAAAAAGTGAAATTAATTTTAAAAATCTATCGAAAATATTATTTTGATATGTAATCAATATACAAAATTAGTAATGGAATATTTTACAGCCATTTAACTTACTGAGTCCATGCAATCCAGTGGCTCTTTTACACTTACAGCACATCTCAATTCAGACTACCCACATTTCAAGTGTTCAGTAGTCACATGTGGCTAGTGGCCTTTGGACAGGACTGTGCGGCTCTCTAGGTGGCAGCGAGGATTAGGTGACATATTGAATGTAAGGTATGGGTACCTCGGGGCTGATGTGCGGCTGTTACATCCTCTCGGACACACACGTACGCATGCAGACTGCTTCACATTTAGATGGCCTTTACAAAGACCCAAGAGCCCAATGCAGACATGAGACAAATCCAGCACCTTCCAGACGGACCATCTTCCTCACAAGTAGAAGTAAAAGCCGCCCACTCGCCCCATTCTCTCCTCCAACACAGTTCCCAGCTGCTCTCACCGGGGAACCCCCCACTCTTCCCCATGTTGCACCCCCCTCCCCGCGTTTAGACTGGCTGCTGCGAATTCCCACCCGGAATAGAAAGAGACCGTGGCCGGGAGTCCAGGACCCTGCCCTGGGAGGCAAGAAACCTGAGGAACAGCTGTAGAGCCCACTGACCATTCTAGGCTCCCCGCTCCAAGGGGGTACTGGCTGCCTCTCACCTTCCACCCGGAGGCGAGGACCCTCCCACCCGCGTTCCAGCCCCTGTCGGGTGTCCAGAGTGGAAGAGTGGGTGGGATGCGGTGTTACTGAAGGTGCCAGTGCAAGGGTGGGGCCGCGTCGGTGCCTCGAGCCGACCGCGGCGGGCTGGGCCGGAGGCCCCGACACCACCCTTGGCGGCCGGACGCCAGGGCCGGGAGCCCTCTCGCGAGCCAACAGGCGCGGAGCCGGGCCTGAGCGCCCCCGCACCTCGCACCGCGCCCCAGCTCCCCCTCGCGGTGCCGCAGTCTCCGCGGCACCGCCCCAGCCCCGCCCTCCATTACGTCATCGCGGGCCAGGCCGGGGAGGGGGCGACTGCCCCGGTATAAAAGGCGGCGCTGGGGGGGCGGCGACTGGTCTCTGCTGCGGAGTCCGCCGGTCGCGCCGAGCGCACAGCTCTGAGGGCCAACGCCACCACCCTCTCCGCAGCCGGCACCATGCGTGAGATCGTGCACATCCAGGCGGGCCAGTGCGGCAACCAGATCGGCGCCAAGGTGGGCGCGCCGCCGTGCAGGGTCCAGGGAGGGGGCGGCAGGCCCCGAGGGTGCCGACCCGGGTCGGGGGTGGCGGGACCCCAGGGTGCGGGCCAGGGCAGGGGCCGGGGGGAGGTGGCGGCCACCCGCCGGCCCCGGTGGCGCGTTCTCGGCGGGGCCGCCGGGCGGGGCCCAGGAAGCCACACAACCTGCCACGATGCTCGCGGCGACGCAGTGGGGTGTGCCTTTAATCAAGGCCCTGCGAGACGTGGTTGGCATTTTCGTGGGTGTATTACTCTCTAGAATTTGGATAGGGAGAGCGGTCATATTAATCCAGTGGCATCATGTGGAATTTAATTAGTGAATTTTCCTCTATACTTTGAATGAAAAAAATGCACTGTCATTGGGGTGACATGCTAGAGAGGCTTCTTGTTGGGTTTCAAAGACGGGGATTTAGAGAACTTCCCTAATAGGAGCACTCTCGACATGATGAGACATAGTGTCGGAGTCTGGCTTCCTGTCTGCGAGGCGGCAGGTGATGTCCCCGGCGCTGTGACTACCGACTGCAGTGGGCGAGGCAGGAGCCAGCCTGGTGCAAGGCTGTGGGCGGGCGCTTGGACAAGGACGTGGTCTCTTTCACAACCGCCATATTGCCCACCCCAACCTCCCCGCCCCCTTTCCTGCTGCAAATTCACAATGGAGCCTGTGCCCTCACCGTGCCCAGCTCTACCCACTGTCCCCGGTTGAGCTCCCAGACTCCTCCTGCCTGCCCTTCCCCACCCACCCCTGCCGTGGGCAGGGGCGGCAGGCCCTCTGGATGTCAGTGGCCTAAAACTGCTCTGCCTGGAGGGCTGGGTGGGGTTTGCACCAGGAGACCTTGATCCCTGCAGGCAGTTGAGGGGTGGGGTCCAAGTGGTCCTTGGTCCTGGCAGGACCCACCCATCCGCTGGGATGCAGTGACATTCAGCCCTGCCTGGGGGTGACGGCCCCCCCAACCTCCATGGCTTTCCCTAGAAGGGCATCGCTGTGCCCACCCTCCTCGTTCAGTGCCCTTCCCAGCTTTTCAGTCTGTCGCCATCATATGGCCGATGCTCTGCGGATTTCCAAGCCCCTCTGCAGCAGCCCCTGGAGGAATGGGGGGTGCAGCTCTAGGACTCCTTCACTGGCTGACCACAGTGGCCGCTGTTCCGAGCACATGAGAGGGAGAAAAGAGCCATCCTTAACCCATATTTAGGATGCCAGCCCATCATGTGATTTTTTTTTTTCCCCCAGTTTTGGGAGGTCATCAGTGATGAGCATGGGATCGACCCCACTGGCAGTTACCATGGAGACAGTGACTTGCAGCTGGAGAGAATCAACGTGTACTACAATGAAGCTGCTGGTGAGTACTTGAATGTTTTTGCCCAGTCAACCTTGCTTTGCATACTGTGGCAGATGGAACGTACTAGGACAGACAAATGACAAAGATGTGCTTCTTGCATTCGTTTTAAATGTCAGCTGCTAAAAACGACACGTTCTGTAGCTCCTCACGACTCCTGCACGTTGGCCATGACTAAGCATGCCGTTATCTCCTCTTCTGAGGCAGAAAACACCTCTA
>NW_027398173.1:0-13172 GCF_003265705.2 Callorhinus ursinus
GACTAAGCATGCCGTTATCTCCTCTTCTGAGGCAGAAAACACCTCTACTTTTGTCTCAGATGCTAGAATGTTCTCTAATGATTCTGCTGTGAAAGGAGCATAGAGCACAGCCTTGTCTGTGATCCCTTTGCCCGCTGCACATCTAAGGCCGGCCGGCTCTGTTCCCCACAGGTAACAAATACGTACCTCGGGCCATCCTGGTGGATCTGGAGCCGGGCACCATGGACTCCGTCAGGTCTGGACCATTCGGCCAGATCTTCAGGCCGGACAACTTCGTGTTCGGTATGTAGTCACGATCAATGGCAACTGGCTCAGTGAGTCTCCCTTCTCAACACTGTGGAAGTCAGAGATCTTAGTGCTGAATGCCAAGGTGGAGACTGTGTGTCCGCAGAGAGCCCTGGGTCCTGGCCTAATTCCGCGTAATCCTGGGGCGGCCACTTCTCTGGCCCCTCTCTGGGCAGTTCAGAGAACAGTGCCAGCCTCCAGAGGGCCCCTTCGCTCCCCCCGACCACCCCCAACTACAGAGCAGCCTGTGACAGGTGAAGAATACAGAGCAGTGACTAACCTTCCAGCAGGAGTTGATAGGCTGCTGGTGACGTCAGAGGACCAGGGCCAGCAGGTAAGCATGTCAGGAAGCCAAAGGCCAAAGGCACAGGTTATGACCAGACGTGGGGCCAGGTGCTTGGAGCCCATCTTCTTTTTGGATCATACTGTGCCCTTGCCCTTGACCATTTATGGTATCTACTTTAGGTATGTTAAATACTGAACGCAGACCTGCACAAATGGGTCATGAACACGGTGCCTTTATAGGCCCTTAATGGTGTCCAAGCTCACCCACAAATGAAATGTCCTTCCTACAATCCCAATACTAATAGCAGAGGAACAGGAAGGGTGAAATAGTTCTTAGCAGCTCCACAAAGAAGCAGGACAGCTTCATATGAGTCACCAGTAGGATGAGGCTGCCCAGAAGCTGATGTGGTCAGACCTACATTCATAGCTCCCAATCAAGACAATCGAACTAGTTCTGAACTGAAAGTCCTGTTTCATGGGGCCGGGGGGAGGGAGTCCAGGAACGGACTGGAAATTTTAACTAGTAAAACAACACCTCAGGAATATGGAAATTACAGGTATCTGAAAAGTATGGAGAAGATAAACAGCATTAGCTAAGGAACCAAACCCGGACAATTGGCTGAAGTGTATGTGTCAACTGATATGAAGGAACTTTCTAAGGAATGTCTTTGTAGCAGATACCGTTGGTGCCTGCCCATGCTCCTGGGACACTCATTCTTCCTAGACTCTCTACTTCATATCCTGCCCATCGTACCCCTTTGGAAGGAGGACTGTTGAAGGACAGACTAGGGGCTAAATAGCCCAGCTTCCCCAGCTCTTGGTGAAACCACTCTGGGTGATGGTCTGCTTCGTCCCTTACAGATCCCCCAGCATGGAAGCCTGTGCCCACCCCAGCACCTGCTTGCAAATGCAGCCTGGGGTCTTCCCTTTCCTGGCTCAGTTCCCTACTACCCTCCTGCTGCTTCCTGGGGTAAACTTCACTCAAACCCTTGTCTCAGGTTGGCTTCTGGGGGACTGACCTGAGACACTCACCAAAGAGGAGATGCTGTAGTTTTTCATTGCTACGTAACAAGTTACCACAAACTCAGTGGCTTAAAGCATCACAGTTGTCTTACAGTTTCTGTGGTCAAGAGTCATGGGTCTTCTGCTCATGTCCTCAACTGACCACCCTGAGCTGCTCCATCTGGAGCCCAGGGCCCTCATTCATGGCCCTCGGGTGGTTGGCAGAATCCAGTTCCTCGCAGTCATAGGTCTGAGGCTCCTGTTTGCTTTTTGGCCATTGATCAGAGGCCATTCTCTGCTCCTTGGGGCTGCCATGCACATAGCCCTCTCCACTAGGTGGTAGTTCCTCCTTCAAGGCCAGCAGGAGAGGGTCTCTACAGCTTTGAAATTCTGATGTCCTCTTCTGCCACCTGCCAGAAAAAAATTCTCTGCTCTAAAAGGGCTCATGTGATTGAAGGAGGCCCACCCCAATAATCTCCCTATTTTAAGGCCAACTGACTTGTAATCTTAATTATATCTGCAAAATCCCTTCACCGGAGTACCTTGATTCGTGTTTGAACAACTGGGAAATAGTGTATATACACCAGGGCTGGGTGGCTCCCGGGGCTGTGTTAGAATTCTGCCTACCACAAATGGGCCGTTTGGGGAATCGAAAGCACATGGTCTATGAAACTGGTTCCAACATCTGAACCTATGTTCACAGAGTAAGTGATGTTCCTACTTATTAGTTGTATGGCTTTGGGCAAGTACTCAATCTCTCTGAACCTTAGCTTCTTTTTCCAAAAAACATGGTTATAATAGTATCTACTTCAGAGGGTCATTGTAAGGGTTAAATGAAATAACATCTGGAAAGTACTGGTCACACAACAGTGCAACAATTGGTGTGCAGTGAGCATCCCATTAAGGAAGGTGTTCGAGGATAGGCTATATGACTTCTTGTTCGGAATTCTGCAAGGGGGGAGGAACCAAGATAGATTAATTTTGGAATATCTTTTTATTTTAGAAAATGTGATTTTCCCTTTTGACCAGGTCCCTTTTGAAGTCTATGGATCTATGTGAATATTCTTGGAAGAGTTAATATACTCATCAAAATAAGACCTTAACTGATTGCTATTAAATCGTTTCCCTGGTACAGAATTTCATAAGGGGATGGAGCCCGTGTGCTCAAATTTGGGAAAGAGTAGCAAGAGGTGGGAAAAAGAATCAAAAGAGAAACCTAACTGCTCTTAAATTTGCCTTAGAACTAGTTCCAATTCTGTAAGTTAAATTTGCAACTGCAGGCGGCTACAGTGGAAATTTCTATCTTAGGCTGGGCTCAGAGTAGCAACATAAGATTTTCTGAGGCAGCCCTGCAGGTCAAGAGCCCATTCTAACTTTCTTCTCACATGTACTTCCTTGTTTCCTTGCCTTGCTTTTCCGTCATTTCCTTTCAGCTCCAGTTTAAGACTGGACCACAGGTTCTGGTCCCAGCATTAATCTCTAGTCAGACTTGACAGTTCATTTGTTGACTCAGCTCCTGATCTTGCTGGGCCTCTTTATTTCCCTACTGTTCCTGTACTCAGCCTATAGTGGGCTCTCCCCACTGTGGAGACTCTCAGTCGGTGCCCTATTTTCAGCTTCATTGCTCCAACATCAGTATTGGCATCTCAACGGGATCCAGATGCCTCATTAATTGCAAAACAAGCCAACTTTAAAAGTCATCTGTGAATCAGCAGAGTATTCCCTGAGTTAACAAAAATTTGACTTTGAAACATCCAGTACATAAGAATTTCTGGTTACACACTGCTTCTCTATCCTACAACTCACCAGAGGCCTTACCCTCCACTCTTCCCCCAACGCACACACACCCCACAGCCAAGCTGTCCTTTGCCAGTACACCCCTATACTGGTGAGGGGAAATGACTGGTCCAAGACTACACCTCCTTATTTTCACCAAAGTAGTTGTGCACACAATGTGCCCCTCCCTTTCCTCTTCTTTCTTTCTTTCTCTTTCTTTCTTTCTCTCTCTCTCTCTTTCTTCCTTTCTCTTTCTTTCTTTCTTTCTTTCTTTTCTTTCTTTCTTTCTTTCTTTCTTTTTCTTTCTTTCTTTCTTTCTTTCTTCTTTCTTCTTTCTTTCTTTCTTTTCTTTCTTTCTTTCTTTCTTTCTTCTTTCTTTCTTTCTCTCTCTCTCTCTCTTTCTTTTTCTTTCTTTCTTTCTTTCTTTCTTTCTTTCTTTCTTTCTTTCTTTCTTCTTTCTTTCTTTTTCTTTCTTTCTTTCTTTCTTTCTTTCTTTCTTTCTTTCTTTCTTTCTTTCTTCCTTTCTTCCTTTCTTCCTTTCTTCCTTTCTTCCTTTCTTTCTTTCTTTCTTTCTTTCTTTTCTTTCTTTCCTAAGACTACTTATTTATTTTTTTGAGAGAGAGCAAAAGCAGGAGAGACCACAGAAGGAGAGGAAGAAGCAGAATCATCACTGAGCAGGGAGCCCGACACAGGACTCAATCCCAGGACCCTGAGGATCTGAGCCAAAGGCAGATGTTTAACCAACTGAGCCACCCAGCTACCCCTTCCCCCCTTTCCTCTTTCAACAGTCACAGCTCCATTAAATCTCTCTCAGAGGATGCCTTTCCCAACATAATTGTCTCCGTCTTCTTTAATCTCCTTCTTTCTTCTAATTATCAAAAAAAATCTCATATTTCTTTGTAAATACTCTATTATTTACAGAAAATAATCTATTTTGTACAATGTTTACACTAATTGTAATTTATGTTATGATATAAAAGTTAAGTTGCATTTGACTAATTGACATGCTATGTTTGGTAGACATATCGTTAACATTTATTAATTTTACTATTGCAGTTTTCTTTTCATACTCATATTTTGGAGTTTTATCCCTCCCCCTGCACCACTCATCTCAAACATTTTCTTAGGTCTTGAAAACTAGTAAGTGCTATGCTTGTAGTGGTAAGATAGTAAAATGGGTAACACTGGCCTTGCTGACAAGATGAAAAGAGTGGAAATAACAACTATTCCGTGTAATTACGAAAAACAAAAGAATATTGGGAGTGCGTTACCGAGGCATCACACTCTGAGTGTTCAACAAAATTCGGTACAGTCAAGTACTAAATTTAACAAACTTAATCTACCACATATTTGAAATGCAGCCTATTACTATTTTTGTACTGCATGACAACCAGGCATAAAGAATAACTGATTACAAGAACATACAATGGGGAAAAGACAGTCTCTTCGAACAATGGCACTGGGAAAACCGTAAAAGAATAAAACTGGGCCACTGTCTGGTAGCATACACAAAAGTACCCAAGATGCATGAAAGACCAGGATGTGAGACCTGAGACTAGAAAGGCAGCACGGGTAGCAATTTCTCTGATATCAGCCGTAGAAATATATTCTGGAAAGGTTTCCTAAGGCAAGGGAAGCAAAAGCAAAAATAAACTATTGGGACTACATCAAATTAAAAAGCTTCTGCACAATGAAGGAAATAATGAAACCAAAATACAACCTACTGAATGGAAGAAGACATTTGCAAATGACATACCCGATAAGAGGTTAATCTCCACAACATATAAAGAACATACACAACTCAACACCAAAAAACAAATAATCCAATTAGAATACGGAAGGAGGCCTTGAAAAGACATTTTGCCAAAGAAGACATCCAGATGGCCAACAGGCACACGAAAAGATGCTCAACATGACTCATCATCGGAGAAATACAAATCAGAGCTACAATGAGCTATCACCTCACACCTGTCAGGATGGCAAAAAGTAAAAAGACAAGAAATAACAAATGTTGGCAAAGATGTGGGAAAAAAGGAACCCTAGTGCATTGCTGGTGGGAATGTAAATTGGTGCAGCCACTATGGAAAACAGTAGGAAGGATCCTCAAAAAATTAAAAATAGAATGACTATATGATCCAATAACTCCACTACTAGGTATTTATCCAAAGAAAATGAAAACACTGATCTTCCCTGTTTATTGCAGAATTACTTGCAATAGCCAAGATATGGAAGCCATCTAAGGGTCCATCGATAGATGAATGGATAAGGAAGGTGTGACATGTGTGTGCGTGCATGTGCGCGCGAAACACCACAGGATGTCACTCAAATGTGGAATCTAAAAAAAAAAAATGAATAAACAAAGACAAAGCAGAATCAGACCTACAAACACAGAGAACAATCCGATGGTTGCCAGAGGGGGTGAGGGAGTGGGACAGTGGGACACACAGGCTTCCAGTAAAAATACAATAAAACAAAACCGATTGCAAATAAATAGTAGTATTTCTGCACAAAGCAAGCATTTCTGGCACTTAGTTGGGAAAAAAGGAGGGCAGCAGGACGGAGAAACAATTTCAGGGTTTCTCTGACGACTCCCGGTTGCACAATGCAGCAGACCCCAGCAGCCTGTAGTTTTCCACAATTTAAATGAGCTCGATCCAGTAAACAAAATGTACCTCAATATTATTTCATAGCTAAAAAATAGGCACTTCATATACTGAGTGCCTCTCCCCCCCCCCACCCCCGGTATTTAATGAGTGGTGGTGGTTGGTTGGTGCTCCCAGGGCCAAGCCCGATCGTGAGCAAGCTGGATGGCCCATGCTGGTGGTGGGCAGAGAGGAGGTGACTCCTACGTCTGGGGCGGGCACTGAAAAGGCACAGAATGTTCTGGGACGGCGGAGGCGGGCCCAGGCTGCAGCAGCTGGGCCAAGGATCCAGAGAAGCCGGTCTTGCCACTCCCCACCAGCCACCACTGGAAGCCTCTCCCCCAGCATGCTTGTGGCAGAAAGCAGAATTATTAGGCTCTGCACAACCTAATGGCTTTCTCACCACCGGGAGGAAAATGCTGACGTCAACCTTTCCGTAACTGCCCTTTGCCTTGACAGTGAAACAGAGCACCACTTGAGCCCTGGAGATTCCAAGAAAATGACCTGCACCTTTTGTGCACCCGGCTTGGCCACAGGGGAGTCGGCATGGTTGGCCTTGCCCAGATTCTTTGCAACTCACTGGTGTGAAAAAAAGCCTGTATTTGGAAAATAGGTGGTGAGGGAGCCAGAAAGTTGGAAAGTGATGGGAATTGGGCTCTCTTGGGTTCCACGCCTCCTCCAGGAGCTGCTCCAGTTCCGTGAGAGGTGCTCGGGCTGGAACTTCCTGCAGAGTGTGGCAACACCCACTCACCCGCAGACCCTTCGGGTCTGGGAGGGGAGACAGCATTCAAAGGGTGCCTCAGCTCACTGCCTGCTCAGTTCTTCTGCGTGTTTATTTCTACAGTAGTGCCTTTTGTTGCTAAATTAATCTCAGGGAAGAAGGGTTGGGATTACAATATGAAGATGTGTACACCATATGATAAGGTACAAAGGAGGGAGCATCACAGAGAAAGTGACATTGGAGTTGAGCCCTGATTTGTGGAGGGGAGCTTCCTGGAAGGAAGGAAGGAAGGAAGGAAGGAAGGAAGGAAGGAAGGAAGGAAATAGTAATACTAATTATAGTAGCTAAGATTAATGTAACATTTACTATGGAACAGGTGGCATTCTAAGTGTTTTCCCATATCCATTCATCCAGTCCTTGTAGCAACTCTAGGAGGTAGGTGCTATTATTATTACCATTTTACAGATGAAGAAATTGAAGCACAGAGAGGTTAAGTAACTTCCTCTCAGTCACACAGCTAATAAGTGTCAGAGTCAGGTTTTGCACCCACTCCATCCATGGCCTGTGCTCTTAACTCCATCCAGGGAATTTGAGAATGGGCTGAATGGGGGGACATTCATTCAGGTCATGTGAACAGCCCTGGCTGTATGAAGCAGTTTGCTTAGAGAATTTGGTACGTTCCAGATGCTCTAGATTATAGGAAAAATGGTAGCATTTGGAAAAAGGTTACATACGTTTGAAAATTTGTAAGATTGTGATTTATAGGTCATGGCATAAGAAAATGCAGTATTTCTTCATTTAATGTCCAAAGCAAATGTAATTGAAATGATGTTAAAAAGGAACAAACAAAAACACCCAAATGACCAGAAAAAGGAAGAAGAAAAGAAAGTAATGCATCAAACATAAACAGTGAAAAAAAGTACATACAGAGAAGAGTAGAAAGACATATTTATGTTCTTTGGTATTTTCTAAAGTTTCTAATTTCATAGTCAGAAAATATGTATATATAAAATAAGTTTTCTTACCATAATAAAATATATATGTATATATGATATGTTTGTATATTATACACACACACATTTGTTGTTTTCAATTTTGAAAGGCCCAGATTGACAATTCTAGTAAAAATAACACATACTGGGACATGAAACATTCCAGAAGGGGGCTGAAAAACATTACCGCATATTACTCCAAATTATTATTCTCTGGTGCAAAAATTTATAAACTATAAGTTGGTGGAGTTGGTATTTTCAAAGTAAGTTAAATTGGGGTTCCGACTATTTATACTTAAGGCAGTCTTTTTAAAAAGGAAGAATTTTAAATGCTTTAAGTAAAATTCCTCCGTCTTCATAAAGAGATGCTTTTATTAAAAGCTTGAAAATGTGTGCTCACAGTCAAAGGAGCAGGCAGGGCTATTTTAGAGGAGTTTCACGGGAAAGAGAAATTGAGGTGCCTTGTCCCCTGGACCCTCTCTGAGGGCACAAACAAGTAAGCTGTGAGACTGTTCCAGAATAATGCATGCGACTTGATTGCTGGAATGGTTCCTGGGTTTTTGTTATTCTATTGATGTTTTCCCAATGTCAGGGTCCCAATGAAATCTCTTTCAAGCAGATCACACGTGTCCTGTCAGAGACGGCATCCGCTAAGAGCAGCTCTCATCATGGACATCCCAGGCTTGGGGGCGCGGGGGCGCTTTCACTACGATCCTCTCACCCAGGGAAGGAGACAAGAAGGGCAGGCAGAGCGAAGGGGAGGCTCCTGAGTCCGTCTTTAAAATGCAGGCAAGGCCCAGCCTTCTACTGGGAATTCACTCCTTTCTTTCCAGTCTGAATGTTGTCAGCATCACCCCAAAGTGCCTTCAGGGCAGGGATGGCTCACACACTGAAGTCAGTGACATCAGGTCCAAAGCAGGAAATGACATGCGGGGGCGGGAGGATGTTGGGACCCCTCCCCCCTACCCTGGTGAACAGCCAGAGAGCTGCTCCTTTTTGGACAGGAGGGTCTTGCGGGGGTGGGGGAACCACCTTTCCCCAAAGCTTGCCAAAAGCCTATTCCAGGGGAGAGGGGAGGATGCGGCGGCCCCATTCCCTCCTGTTCCCTTCCCCAGGGCGGGGGTGGGGGGGTGGGGGTGGGGACGGGTTTCCCTAGACCCTTGCTGTGTGACAGCATGCTGGTGCCGCCTGCCCAAATGGAGGAGAGTAAGAGCTCACAGCCGTCGGATGAGTCACCTTAGGCTGGGCAGGCATTGTTTAAAAATCTGCCTGTGTGCCTCTTTGATTATATTCCAACGGACAACAGGGGCGGGTACTGCGGGGGGGCGGGGGGAGCGAGCAAATGAGAAAGCAGGCCGGTGCAGACTGGGTGGAGGGAGGAGACAGCCTCGGCAAGGGCATGTGCTGCCAGTAACCCACGGGCAGCCCTCCTGTGCCCAGGCCTGCTGTAATCAATGCTGTCATTGATTTATCGACTGCATAGGTACTAGACGTCCAGTTCACATTGTCTCTTAGACTCACAACGTAACAAAACCAGATTTCCACGCTAACAGAGGCTCAGAGAGGGTAGGTGACTTACTTAGCGACCCAACCAGCAGATGGTGCCCAAGCAGAGTGGGCACCATCCATGAGGGTGATCTTTCCCTTCCACAGGTAGGGAGATGCCCACCTGTTAGGGTCCCATGTCTCCAATATCGTCCCTTCCAGGTCACATCTTCTGTGCCTACTTGGAAACAATGAAGACCAAGAAGCAATTACCTCCAGAAAATCTTTATTGGCACTGTGTTATCCGTGAAGTTACCCGGAGCAGGGCCATTCTCTGGAAGGGAACTGGAAGGCTCCATCTGCTCATGAACAGCCCAAGAAATGGGAACTGAAGGTAGAGATGGGGAGAAGGTGGAGGCCAAACCCTCGGAACGTGGGAACAGCATCAGTGGGAATAGACTGTGCCCTGGGGGCCCAGCTGCATGGGGAGGGGAGAGAGGAGGAGAGAGCCAGGAAACCCACACGCCCCTGCCCTCTCCCCGGGGCACCAGGCACCTGATCAGTGCTGAGAGGACCCCCAGAGGACTGGCTCCCTCAGGCAGGCGTGATGAAGCCATGACGTTGCCCACCTCTGACAGATGCCCACTATTAACACAGCAAGCAGGCTTCATACTTATAACAACAGCATCACCTTGGGTTTTATGGGGGCATTTTTGCTCCATAAACTTGACCTGCTTTCATATAGAGCTTCTCATTTCCTACTCACAAAGCTGGCTGCAGGGCACCTATAATTATCGTCATTTTATAGTTGGAGAAACTGGCCCCAGAGAGGAAAAGGAATATGTGCGGGCAACAAAAACAGTCCCCAGGTCCCCGCTCACCTAGCCCAACGTTCAGGATCATCTTTGAGAACAATCATGATTGGGTGTCACCTCACGCTGACCAAGCCTTTAAAACTCACCTGGGCTTTGTCTTTGTAGAAGGAATCCAGATGCCTTCACTTACTAGCTTTGTAGCTAGTCAGCTCTTTGAGCCTCCGTTTCCGAGCTGTGAAATAGGGATAGTAATTATGTATACTCTAGAGCAGAGCTGTTCAATGGAAATACAATGTGAGTCACATAGGCAAGAAAATTTTCCAGTAGTCACTACTAGTGTAGTAGTCATTTAAAAAGGTAAAAAAAAAAAAAAAAGTGAAATTAATTTTAAAAATCTATCGAAAATATTATTTTGATATGTAATCAATATACAAAATTAGTAATGGAATATTTTACAGCCATTTAACTTACTGAGTCCATGCAATCCAGTGGCTCTTTTACACTTACAGCACATCTCAATTCAGACTACCCACATTTCAAGTGTTCAGTAGTCACATGTGGCTAGTGGCCTTTGGACAGGACTGTGCGGCTCTCTAGGTGGCAGCGAGGATTAGGTGACATATTGAATGTAAGGTATGGGTACCTCGGGGCTGATGTGCGGCTGTTACATCCTCTCGGACACACACGTACGCATGCAGACTGCTTCACATTTAGATGGCCTTTACAAAGACCCAAGAGCCCAATGCAGACATGAGACAAATCCAGCACCTTCCAGACGGACCATCTTCCTCACAAGTAGAAGTAAAAGCCGCCCACTCGCCCCATTCTCTCCTCCAACACAGTTCCCAGCTGCTCTCACCGGGGAACCCCCCACTCTTCCCCATGTTGCACCCCCCTCCCCGCGTTTAGACTGGCTGCTGCGAATTCCCACCCGGAATAGAAAGAGACCGTGGCCGGGAGTCCAGGACCCTGCCCTGGGAGGCAAGAAACCTGAGGAACAGCTGTAGAGCCCACTGACCATTCTAGGCTCCCCGCTCCAAGGGGGTACTGGCTGCCTCTCACCTTCCACCCGGAGGCGAGGACCCTCCCACCCGCGTTCCAGCCCCTGTCGGGTGTCCAGAGTGGAAGAGTGGGTGGGATGCGGTGTTACTGAAGGTGCCAGTGCAAGGGTGGGGCCGCGTCGGTGCCTCGAGCCGACCGCGGCGGGCTGGGCCGGAGGCCCCGACACCACCCTTGGCGGCCGGACGCCAGGGCCGGGAGCCCTCTCGCGAGCCAACAGGCGCGGAGCCGGGCCTGAGCGCCCCCGCACCTCGCACCGCGCCCCAGCTCCCCCTCGCGGTGCCGCAGTCTCCGCGGCACCGCCCCAGCCCCGCCCTCCATTACGTCATCGCGGGCCAGGCCGGGGAGGGGGCGACTGCCCCGGTATAAAAGGCGGCGCTGGGGGGGCGGCGACTGGTCTCTGCTGCGGAGTCCGCCGGTCGCGCCGAGCGCACAGCTCTGAGGGCCAACGCCACCACCCTCTCCGCAGCCGGCACCATGCGTGAGATCGTGCACATCCAGGCGGGCCAGTGCGGCAACCAGATCGGCGCCAAGGTGGGCGCGCCGCCGTGCAGGGTCCAGGGAGGGGGCGGCAGGCCCCGAGGGTGCCGACCCGGGTCGGGGGTGGCGGGACCCCAGGGTGCGGGCCAGGGCAGGGGCCGGGGGGAGGTGGCGGCCACCCGCCGGCCCCGGTGGCGCGTTCTCGGCGGGGCCGCCGGGCGGGGCCCAGGAAGCCACACAACCTGCCACGATGCTCGCGGCGACGCAGTGGGGTGTGCCTTTAATCAAGGCCCTGCGAGACGTGGTTGGCATTTTCGTGGGTGTATTACTCTCTAGAATTTGGATAGGGAGAGCGGTCATATTAATCCAGTGGCATCATGTGGAATTTAATTAGTGAATTTTCCTCTATACTTTGAATGAAAAAAATGCACTGTCATTGGGGTGACATGCTAGAGAGGCTTCTTGTTGGGTTTCAAAGACGGGGATTTAGAGAACTTCCCTAATAGGAGCACTCTCGACATGATGAGACATAGTGTCGGAGTCTGGCTTCCTGTCTGCGAGGCGGCAGGTGATGTCCCCGGCGCTGTGACTACCGACTGCAGTGGGCGAGGCAGGAGCCAGCCTGGTGCAAGGCTGTGGGCGGGCGCTTGGACAAGGACGTGGTCTCTTTCACAACCGCCATATTGCCCACCCCAACCTCCCCGCCCCCTTTCCTGCTGCAAATTCACAATGGAGCCTGTGCCCTCACCGTGCCCAGCTCTACCCACTGTCCCCGGTTGAGCTCCCAGACTCCTCCTGCCTGCCCTTCCCCACCCACCCCTGCCGTGGGCAGGGGCGGCAGGCCCTCTGGATGTCAGTGGCCTAAAACTGCTCTGCCTGGAGGGCTGGGTGGGGTTTGCACCAGGAGACCTTGATCCCTGCAGGCAGTTGAGGGGTGGGGTCCAAGTGGTCCTTGGTCCTGGCAGGACCCACCCATCCGCTGGGATGCAGTGACATTCAGCCCTGCCTGGGGGTGACGGCCCCCCCAACCTCCATGGCTTTCCCTAGAAGGGCATCGCTGTGCCCACCCTCCTCGTTCAGTGCCCTTCCCAGCTTTTCAGTCTGTCGCCATCATATGGCCGATGCTCTGCGGATTTCCAAGCCCCTCTGCAGCAGCCCCTGGAGGAATGGGGGGTGCAGCTCTAGGACTCCTTCACTGGCTGACCACAGTGGCCGCTGTTCCGAGCACATGAGAGGGAGAAAAGAGCCATCCTTAACCCATATTTAGGATGCCAGCCCATCATGTGATTTTTTTTTTTCCCCCAGTTTTGGGAGGTCATCAGTGATGAGCATGGGATCGACCCCACTGGCAGTTACCATGGAGACAGTGACTTGCAGCTGGAGAGAATCAACGTGTACTACAATGAAGCTGCTGGTGAGTACTTGAATGTTTTTGCCCAGTCAACCTTGCTTTGCATACTGTGGCAGATGGAACGTACTAGGACAGACAAATGACAAAGATGTGCTTCTTGCATTCGTTTTAAATGTCAGCTGCTAAAAACGACACGTTCTGTAGCTCCTCACGACTCCTGCACGTTGGCCATGACTAAGCATGCCGTTATCTCCTCTTCTGAGGCAGAAAACACCTCTA
>NW_027398174.1:0-13166 GCF_003265705.2 Callorhinus ursinus
TGGAACCCTCTCTGGGACAGTGTGGTCTCAGGACCCTCAGGGTCACACAAAGACTGGGGGTACCTGAGTGCAGCAGAGCTCCCAGGTATTGGAGCAGGAAAGCCAGATGCAGAGATGGAGCCGAGGAGTGGGCTCTCAGCTCGGGGTTGCCATAAACTGTGATCCACGGCAGTCAGGCCACTGCTCTTCCAGCAGGGACCCAACAAGTGGCAGATCTGGGGAGACTCCCCTTCCTCCCCCGGGGGGAGCGGCTTGGGAGTGCACAGCAGGGATCTGCTGGGTTTGGAGACTCCACACGGGTTGTGTGCTAGAGATAGAAACCATGGGTCACAGGCTGGGTGAGCATGGAGTGCAGCCAGAGACTGGGGAGACAGGAGTGATTGACCGCTTTTCTCTGGGGGCTCACTGAGGAGTGGGGCCCCAAGTTCTCGGCTCCTCTGGGGCGGAGATTGGGAGGCCGCCATTTTCACTCTCATCCCCCAGAGCTGTAAGGAAAGCTTGCAGGGAACAAAAGCTCCCGAGAGCAAATCCGAGCAGATTACTTAGCCCAGGCCGGCAAGGGTGGGGCAATTCCGCCTCTGGCAAAGACATTTGGGAACCACAGCAACAGGCCCTTCCCCCAGAAGATCAGCAAGAACAGCCAGCCAAGACCAAGTTTACCGATCAATGAGAACAGCAGAACTCCAACTCTGGGGGAATACTGCACATAGAATTCATTGCTTTTCTCCAAGATCCTTTAGTCTTTCAAAGTTAATATTTTTTTAACTTTCTTTTCTTTTTTTGTTGAATTTTTCAAACAACATCTTATCAATCCCTTTTTCAAAAAATCTTTTTTTATTTTTCATTTTTAGAGTCATATTCTATCCCTTCATAGTAATCTTCTATTTGATATATATATATAAATATAAGTTCTCTCTTTAAAATTTTGAGATACAATTTCTTCAAACAGATCAAAATATAACCTAAATCTCTAGTATATGACTTTGTTCTAGTCTCCTCCCTGCTCACATTCTCTCCCCTCCCTTTTTTCAATCTTCCTCTTTCTTTTTTCAACCAACTTCTTATCAATTCCTTTTATAAAATCTTTTATACTTTTCATCTTTACAGTCATATTTCATTCCTCCATCATATTAACCCTTATTTTTGTACATATATAAGTTTTTCGTTCTTTAAAATTTTGGGAGGCACTTTCTTCTAACAGACCAAAATACCCCCAAAATCTAGCATGTGGCACTGATCTATGCACCAGCCTGAGCATATTTCAGCATATTCTATTTTTTTTGTTTGTTGCTTTTTATCTTTTTCTTTCTCTCTCTTTTTTTTCTTTCTTTCCCTTTCTTTTCCCCAGTTTCATGTCTTTTCTGATTTGTTTAGTATATATTCTCTGGGGACATTTTTACCCTGTTAGCATTTTGTTCTCTTATTCATCTATTCTCCTCTGAACAAAATGACAGGATGGAAAAAATCACCTCAAAAAAAAGAACAAGAGGCAGTACCGACTGCCAGGGACCTAATCAATACAGACATTAGTAAGATGTTGGAACTAGAGTTCAGAATGATAATTTTAAAGATACTAAGTGGGGTTGAAAGAAGCATGCAAGTTATTAGAGAAACTCTTTCTGGAGAAATAAAAGAACTAAACTCTAACCAAGTCAAAATTAAAAAGGCTTTTAATGAGGTGAAATAAAAAATGGAGGCTCTAACTGCTAGGATAAATGAGGCAGAAGAGAGAATTAGTGATATAGAAGACCAAATGATGGAAAATAAAGAAGCTGAGGAAAAGAGAGATAAACAACTATTGGATCATGAGGGCAGAATTCGAGAGAAAAGTGATACCATAAGACAAAACAACATTAGAATAATCGGGATCCCAGAAGAAGAAGAAAGAGAGAGGGGGGCAGAAGGAATATTGGAGCAAATTATAGAAGAGAATTTCCCTAATTTGGGGAAGGAAACAGGCATCAAAATCCAGGAGACACAGAGAACCCTCTCAAAATCAATAAAAATAGGTCAAAACCCCAACATCTAATATTAAAACTTACGAGTCTCAGAGACAAAGAGAAAATCCTTAAAGAAGCTCGGGAGAACAGATCTGTAACCTACAAAGGTAGAAACATTACATTGGCAACAGACCTATCCACAGAGACCTGGCAGGCCAGAATGGACTGGCAGGAAATACTAGAAGCAGTAAATGAGAAAAATATGCAGCCAAGAATACTATATCCATCTAGGCTGTCATTGAAAGTAGGAGAGATAAAAAGCTTCCGGAACAAACAAAAACTAAAGGAATTTGCAAACACGAAACCAATCCTACAAGAAATATTGAAAGAGGTCCTCTAAGTAAAGAGAGAGCCTAAAAGCAGAATAGACCAGAAAGGAACACAGACAATATACAGTAACAGTCACCTTACAGGCAATACAGTGACACTAAATTCATATCTTTCAATAGTTACCCTGAATGTAAATGGGCTAAATGCCCCAATCAAAAGACACAGGGCATCAGATTGGATAAAAAAACAAGACCCATCGATATGCTGTCTGCAAGAGACTCATTTTAGACCCAAAGACACCCCCAGATTGAAAGTGAAGGGGTGGAAAACAATTTACCATGCTAAAGGAAACCAAAAGAAAGTTCGGGGGGCAATCCTTGTATCAGACAAATTAGATTTTAAACCAAAGACTGTAATAAGAGATGAGGAAAGATACTATATCCTACTTAAAGTGTCTATCTAACAAGATCTAACAATTATAAATATCTATGCCCCTAACATGGGAGCAGCCAATTATATAAGCAAATTAGTAACAAAAGCAAAGAAACACATCGACAAAAACACCATAATAGTGGGGGACTTTAACACCCCTCATTGAAATGAACACATCATCTAAGCAAAAGATCAACAAGGAAATAAAGACTTTAAATGACACACTGGACCAAAGGGACTTCACAGACATATTCAGAACATTCCACCCCAAAGCAACAGAATACACATTCTTCTCTAGTGCCCATGGAACATTCTCCAGAATTGATCACATCCTAGGTCACAAATCAGGTCTCTACTGGTACCAAAAGTTTGGAATCATTCCCTTCAAATTTTCAGACCACAATGCTTTGAAACTAGAACTCAGTCACAAGAGGAAAGTCGGAAAGAACTCAAATACATGGAGGCTAAAGAGCATCCTACTAAAGAATGAATGATCAACCAGGAAATAAAGAAGAATTTAAAAAGTTCATGGAAACCAATGAAAATGAAAACACAACTGTTCAAAATCTTTGGGATACAGCAAAGGCAGTCCTAAGAGGAAAGTATATAGCAATACAAGCCTTTCTCAAGAAACAAGAAAGGTCTCAAATACACAATCAAACCCTATGCCTAAAGGACCTGGAGAAAGAACAACAAATAAAGCCTAAGCCCAGCAGGAGAAGAGAAATAATAAAGATCAGAGCAGAAATCAATGAACTAGAAACCAAAAGAACAGTAGAACAGATCAATGAAACTAGGAGCTGGTTCTTTGAAAGAATTAACAAGATAGATAAACTCCTGGCCAGACTTATCAAAAAGAAAAGAGAAATGACCCAAATATATAAAATCATGAATGAAAGAGGAGATATCACAACCAACACCAAAGAAATACAAACAATTATAAGAACATATTATGAGCAACTCTATGCCAGCAAGTTAGATAAACTGGAAGAAATGCATTCCTAGAGATGTATAAAGTACCAAAACTGAAACCAGGAAGAAATAGAAAACCTGAACAGACCTATAACCACTAAGGAAATTGAAGCAGTCATCAAAAATCTCCCAACAAACAAGAGCCCAGGGCCGGTTGTCTTCCCAGGGGAATTCTACCAAACATTTCAAGAAGAATTAATACCTATTCTTCTGAAACTGTTCCAAACAATAGAAATGGAAGGAAAACTTCCAAACTCGTTTTATGAGGCCAACATTACCTTGATCCCCAAACCAGACAAAGACCCCATCAAAAAGGAGAATTACAGACCAATATCCTTGATGAACATGAACGCAAAAATTCTCACCAAAATACTATCTAATAGGATCCAACAGTACATTAAAAGGAATATTCACCAGGACCAATTGGGATTTATCCCTGGGTCGCAAAGTTGGTTCAACAACCGCATACCAATCAATGTGATACAATACATTAATAAAAGAAAGAACAAGAATCATATGATCCTCTCAATAGATGCAAAAAAAGCATTTCACAAAGTACAGCATCCTGTCTTGATCAAAACTCTTCCGAGTATAGGGATAGAGGGTACATACCTCAATATCATAAAAGCCATCTACGAAAAACCCACAGCGAATATCATTCTCAATGAGGAAAAACTGAGAGCTTTCCCCCTAAGGTCAGGAACACGGCAAGGATGTCCACCATCACCACCGCTATTCAACATAATATTAGAAGCCCTAGCCACAGCAATCAGACAACAAAAAGAAATAAATTCATCCAAATCAGCAAAGAAGAAGTTAAACTGTCACTCTTTGCAGATGATATGATACTTTATGTGGAAAACCCAAAAGACTCCACCCCAAAACTGCTAGAACTCATACAGCTATTCAGTAAAGTGTCAAGATATAAAATCAATGCACAGAAATCAGTGGCATTCCTATACATCAACAACAAGACAGAAGAAAGAGAAATTAAGGAGTCAATCCCATTTACAATTGCACCCAAAACCATAAGATACCTAGGAATAAATCTAACCAAAGAGTCAAAGAATCTGTACTCAGAAAACTATAAAATACTCATGAAAGAATTTGAGGAAGACATAAAGACGTGGAAAAATGTAATGCTTATGGATTGGAAGAACAAATATTGTGAAGATGTCAATGCTACCTAGAGCAATCTACACATTTAATGCAATCCCTGTCAAAATACCATCCACTTTTTCCAAAGAAATGGAACAAATAATCCTAAAATTTGTATGGAACCAGAAAAGACCCCGAATAGCCAGAAGAATGTTGAAAAAGAAAAGAAAAGCTGGCGGCATCACAATTCTGGACTTCAATCTCTATTACATAGCTGTCATCATCAAGACAGTATGGTACTGGCACAAAAACAGACACATAGATCAATGGAACAGAATAGAGAGCCCAGAAATGGACCCTCAACTCTATGGTCAACTAATCTTTGACAAAGAAAGAAAGGATTTCCAATGGAAAAAAGACAGTCTCTTCAACACATGGTGTTGGGGAAATTGGACAGCTGTATGCAGAAGAATGAAACTGGACCATTTCCTTACACTACACATAAAAATAGCCTCAAAATGGTCGAAAGACCTAAATGTGAGACAGGAGTCCATCAAAATTCTCAAGGAGAACACAGCCAGCAACCTCTTCGACCTCAGCCACAGCAACTTCTTCCTAGAAACATCGCCAAAGGCAAGGGAATCAAGGGCAAAAATGAACTATTGGGACTTCATCAAGATAAAAAGCTTTTGCACCACAAAAGAAACAGTCAACAAAACCAAAAGACAACCGACAGAATGGGAGAAGATATTTGCAAATGACATACCAGATAAAGGGCTAGTATCCAAAATCTATAAAGACCTTATCAAACTCAACACCCAAAAAACAAATGATCTAATCAAGAAATGGGCAGAAGACATGAACAGACATTTTTCCAAAGAAGACATGCAGATGGCCAACAGACACATGAAGAAGTGCTCAACATCGCTCGGCATCAGGGAAATCCAAATCAAAACCTCAATGAGATACCACCTCACACCCGTCAGAATGGCCAAAATTAACAAGTCAGGAAATGACAGATGTTGGTGGGGATGCGGAGAAAGGGGAACCCTCCTATACTGTTGGTGGGAATGCAAGCTGGTGCAGCCACTCTGGAAAACAGTATGGAGGTTCCTCAAAAAGTTGAAAATAGAGCTACCCTATGACCCAGCAATTCCACTATGGGGTATTTATCCCAAAGATACAAACGTAGAGATCCAAAGAGGTACGTGCACCCCGATGTTTATAGCAGCAATGTCCACAATAGCCAAACTGTGGAAAGAGCCAAGATGTCCATCGACAGGGCTCCTGGATGGTTCAGTTGGTTAAGCGACTGCCTTCGGCTCAGGTCATGATTCTGGAGTTCCATGATCGAGTCCAGCATCAGACTCCCTGCTCAGCAGGGACTCTGCTTCTCCCTCTGACCCTCCCCCCTCTCATGTGCTCTCTCTCTCTCTCATTCTCTCTCTCAAATAAATAAATAAAATCTTTTAAAAAAAAGATGTCAGTCGACAGGTGAATGGATAAAGATGTGGAATATATATATGATGGAATATTATGCAGCCATCAAAAGAATGAAATCTTGCCATTTGCAATGACATGGATGGAACTGGAGGGTATTATGTTGAGTGTAATAAGTCAATCAGAGAAGGACATGTATCATATGACCTCACTGATATGAGGAATTCTTAATCTCAGGAAACAAACTGAGGGTTGCTGGAGTGGTGGGGGGTGGGAGGGATGGGGTGGCTGAGTGATAGACATTGGGAAAGGTATGTGTTATGGTTAGCACTGTGAATTGTGTAAGACTGTTGAATCACAGACCTGTACCTCTGAAACAAATAACACATTATATATTTTTAAAAAAAGAAAGAAAATAGCAGGAGGGGAAGAATGAAGGGGGTAAAAATCGGAGGGCGAGACGAACCATGAGAGACGATGGACTCTGAGACAAAAACTGAGGGTTCTAGAGGGGAGGGGGTGGGGGATGGGTTAGCCTGGTGATGGGTATTAAAGAGGGCACGTTCTACATGGAGCACTGGGTGTTTTTCACAAACAATGAATCATGGAACACTACATGAAAAACTAATGATGTAATGTATGGTGATTAACATAACATAATAATAATAATAAAATGTAAAAAAAAAAAAAAAGAAGAATGATCCCCAATAGAATCTTAGTGAAGCAGAATGTTTAAAGCTATGGGCAATTTGATATTTACATGCATGGCTAACTGGCTGGTAGTTGTGGACAAGGATCAAAGTTTAGAATTCCCTGGAAGAACCAAATCTGCTTGCACGTGCCCTTGAATTCATATTTATAATTCCTTTGGGGAGTTTGTGTATTTCATAAGCATTTTAAATTCTCTTCCCCAATCTTTCCTCACGATGATTTTACAGAGTCAGCAGGACAGCTATCTTCCTAAAACACAAAGGGACAATGAGACATATGACTCATTCACGTTCACAAAGTGAATTTGGACAAAAGTGAGGGTAGAATCAGGTTGCCCAAGTCAATGCATGACTGTTCTTTCTCTTATCCACATAGACACAAAAAAACATTTCAATAGGTTTAATAAAAAATTTTGATCTAAAAGAACTAGTAATTATCCATCAGGGAATAGCACACTTAACATAAAACTGGCCTGTAACAAACTATTTTAGCTCAATTTCCCTTTCTTTGCTACATAACGGAGGAAGGACTAATAAACAGTAAAATTACAAAAGTGGAGAAGAGGAAGGAAATAGAGAAATCAAGTTCGTGCAAATAACCATCTCCTGAATAATTAAAAGTTGGCTGTGATTAGAAGCAGACAATGTAGTCTTCACCAAGCAAACATTTAAAGGATAGATGCACTAAAATGTATATTACAAAGCTATTTCTTTATGGGTGGAAGCTTAATTTGAACAAATTAATCTGTTTTAACTTATATCATTTTAACAGTCAATTGGCATTCCATATCTGTGAGCATCGGAGTCTTGTGAGTTTGAACAATATGGTTCTACTGCAGGCTTTGTCAGCTAGTGATTCCAAACAAGACTTCAGTCTTTGCCTTGCTCTGAAAACTTCCTTTTTCCACCAGCGTTACTGTGCTTGCCAAGAGTGACATAACCTTGAAATTATTTGTTACATTTTCCAATGAACAAACCCAGCTTGTTAAGGAAATGGGCAGCCTATATCATTAGCAAAGAGTACAATAGTGGACTCAGAATTCAGCCTTGACTGGTGAGCCCACAGTATTACTTGTTTCTGGGAAATCTCTCTGATTTTAGAAACAATCCAGTATTTTAACTGTGCTGGTAGAGCTGGGTTAGCTTCTCAAGGTTGTTAGGGAAGTGTGCCACCTCCTGCACCACATGAGAGCTGAAGTTCACGTGGTCTTCAAAACAACCCAGTTCGAATAATATTTACACTCATTTTAATTGCACTTGCCATATATTAGTGGTCTTTCTTTGAACCGGGTTTGTTGGCAATGAAATAAAATCTTGAGAGTAACTATTGTTTTTTTCTGATTATGAAATTAATATACTTCTACTGCTGACAATTTAAAAGTACTCTGTAGAATTAAGTAAAAAAACAAGTCATTCTCACCAGCCAAACATACAACGGTGAACACAGACATTCATATAATTATCCAACTAGAAGTAATAATCATATATGTGATTTGATTCAGGATAATAGGAACATTTATAAAATGCATAACACCCATTGGCTTCACAGTATTTACAGATTTAAACAGAAGAACCAATCCATTAATAATCTCTATATTTGCAGATAATGTGCTATCTGGCAGACAGATTAATCTGAGGAATACTGTAATAGAAAATCTTGATTTGGAGAAAAACTGATGTGTGAAATTAACTTAACAGGAAGTAGGTGCTTTCTGTTTTTCCTTTAAAATTTACATTATACTGTAGCTTTTGAAGTTAAATTTTATTTTTAAAAAGGTAATATTTGCAGGTTTCTCATATGGAAAACTATATAATGAGATACATTTTGAAAACACTTGCTTCCATTCTTAGCTCTGCCCATCCCGTTATATCTCCTGCCCTAAAAAAAAAAGACCTTTATTAGTTTTGAATGTATACTTTCAGTTTTGTTGATGCATATTATGCAAACATGAGTATGTTTTCTTATATTCTGTTTTACACTAATAGCAGCTTACTTATATTGCCTTTAGTATCCTTGCAGCTCCTACAGAACTTTCAATATAAGTGCATAAAAAACTTCAGTTGCGATCTGGGGGGGGCGGAGCAAGATGGCGGAAGAGTAGGAGACCTAGATTTCGTCTGGTCTCAGGAATTCAGCTGAATAGGGATCAAACCATTCTGAACACCTACGAACTCAACAGGAGATCAAAGAGGAGAGTAGCAAAAACTCTCTGAACAGAGAAGCGACCACTTACTGGAAGGTAGGACGTGCGGAGAAGTGAATCCGAGGCGATATTCGGGAGGATAGACGGCGGGGGAGGGGCCTCCGCCGGCCGCTTCTGGCAAGTGCTAGAGCCGCGGAGCACAAAATCGGACCTTTTAGAAGTCGGCTCCACTGAGGGACGTCGCTGCAGTGGCTAAGCAGGGGGTGGAACCCTCACGGGACAGTGGGGTCTCAGGACCCTTGGGGTCACAGAAAGACCGGGGGAGCCTGAGTGCGCCAGAGCTCCCAGGTATCGGAGCGGGGAAGCCGGCTACAGAGACTGAGCTGAGGCGCGGGCTCTCAGCTCGGGGTTGCCATAAACTGTGATCCGCAGCCCAGTCGGGCCACTGCTCCTGCAGCAGGGACCCAACAGGTGGCAGATCCGGGGAGACTCCCCTTCCTTCCCGGGGAGGAGCGGCGCGGGAAAGCACCGCAGGGATCTGCTGGGTTTGGAGACTCCACACGGGGTCGGGTGCCAGAGATACAAACGCTCGGTCACAGGCTGGGTTAGCACGGAGAGCGGCCGGAGACCAGGGAAAAGGGAGTGACTGCTTTTCTCTGGGGGTGCACTGAGGAGCGGGGCCCCGATTTCTCAGCTCCTCCAGGTGGAGATTGGGAGGCCACCATTTTTGCCCTGGTCCTCCAAGGCTGTACGGAGAGCTTGCAGGGAACAAAAGCTCCTGAGATCAAACCTGAGCAGCTTGCTTAGCCCGGACCGACAAGGGCGGGGCAATTCAGCCTCCGGCAAAGACATTTGGAAACCACGGCAACAGGCCCCTCCCCCAGAAGATCAGCATGAACAGCCAGCAAGCCAAGACCAAGTTTACCGATGAAGGAGAACGGGAGAACTCCAGCGCTAGGGGAATACTGCACATAGAATTCATGGCTTTTTTTTACCATGATTCATTAGTTCATCAAAGTTAATTTTTGTTAACTGTTTTTATTTTCTTTTTCTTTTTCCCTTTTTCAACCAACATCTTATCAATCTTTTTAAAAAAAAAACTTTTTATTTTTCATTTTTAGAGTCATATTTTATCCCTTCATAGTAGTTACACTTATTTTTGGCATATATATATATAAGTTGTTCTCTCTTTAAAATTTTGAGATACAGTTTCTTCTAACAGATAAAAATATACCCTAAATCACTAGTGTATGGTTCTGTTCTAGTCTCCTGCCTGATCACATTCTCTCCCTTTTTTTTCTTTTTCTTTTTTTTTTAAATCTTCTTTCTTTTTTCAAACAACTTCTTATCTTATCAAGTCCTTTTATAAAATCTTTTATAATTTTCATCTTTACAGTCATCTTCTATCCCTTCGTTGTATCAACCCTTATTTTGTACATATATGTCTTTCTTCCTTTAAAATTTTAGGAGGCACTTTTTTCTAACAGACCAAAATACGCACAAAATCTAGTGTGTGGCACTGATCTATGCACTAGCCTGATCATATTTGATCATTCTGCTTTTTTTGTATTGTTCTGTTTTTGTTTTTATCTTTTTTTCTTTTTTTTGTTTCTCTTTCTTTTTTCTTTCTTTCCCTTTCTTTTCCCCTGGTTTCAGGTCTTTTCTGATTTGTATACAGTATATTTGCTGGGGACGTTGTAAACCTGTTAGCATTTTGTTCTCCCATTCATCTATTCTCCTCTGGACAAAATGACAAGATGAAAAATATCACCTCAGCAAAAAGAACAAGAGGTAGTACCGTCAGCCAGGGACCTACTCAATACAGACATTAGTACGATGTCGGACCTAGAGTTCAGAATCATGACTTTAAAGATACTAGCTGGGCTTGAAAAAAGCGTGGAAGTTATTAGAGAAACCTTTCTGGAGAAATAAAAGAACTAAAATCTAACCAAGTCGAAATCAAAAAGGCTATTGATGAGGTGCAATCAAAAATGGGGGCACTAACTCCTAGGATAAATGAGGCAGAAGAGAGAATCAGTGATATAGAAGACCAAATGATGGAAAGTAAAGAGGCTGAGAAAAAGAGGGAGAAACAACTACAGGATCACGAGGGCAGAATTCGAGAGATAAGTGATTCGATAAGACGAAACAACATTAGAATAATTGGGATCCCAGAAGAGGAAGTAAGAGAGAGAGGGGCAGAAGGTATACTGGAGCAAATAATAGCAGAGAACTTCCCTAATGTGAGGAAGGAAACAGGCATCAAAATCCAGGAGGCACAGAGAACCCCTCTCAAAATCAATAAAAATAGGTCAACACCCCGACATCTAATAGTAAAACTTACGAGTCTCAGGGACAAAGAGAAAATCCTGAAAGCAGCTCGGGAGAAGAGATATGTAACCTACAATGGTAAAAATATTAGATTGGCAACAGACCTATCCACAGAGACCTGGCAGGCCAGAAAGGACTGGCAAGATATCTTCAGAGCACTAAACGAGAAAAATATGCAGCCAAGAATACTATATCCAGCTAGGCTCTCATTGAAAATAGAAGGAGAGATAAAAAGCTTCCAGAACAAACAAAAACTAAAGGAATTTGCAAACACAAAACCAGCCCTCCAAGCAATATTGAAAGGGGTCCTCTAAGCAAAGAGAGAGCCTAAAAGCAGCAAAGATCAGAAAGGAACACAGACAACATACAGTAACAGTCACCTTACAGGCAATACAATGGCACTAAATTCATACCTTTCAATAGTTACCCTGAATGTAAATGGGCTCAATGCCCCAATCAAAAGACACAGGCTATCGGATTGGATTAAAAAACAAGACCCATCTATATGCTGTTTGCAAGAGACTCATTTTAGACCCAAAGACACCCCCAGATTGAAAGTGAGGGGGTGGAAAACCATTTACCATGCTAATGGACACCAGAGGAAAGCTGGGGTGGCAATCCTTACATCAGACAAACTAGATTTTAAAACAAAGACTGTAATAAGAGATGAGGAAGGACACTATATCCTACTTAAAGGGTCTATCCAACAAGAAGATCTAACAATTGTAAATATCTATGCCCCGAACATGGGAGCAGCCAATTATATAAGGCAATTAATAACAAAAGCGAAGAAACACATTGACAACAATACAATAATAGTGGGGGACTTTCACACCCCCCTGACTGAAATGGACAGATGATCTAAGCAAAAGATCAACAAGGAAATAAAGACTTTAAATGAAACAGTGGACCAAATGGACTTCACAGACATATTCAGAACATTCCATCCCAAAGCAACGGAATACACATTCTTCTCTAGTGCCCATGGAACATTCTCCAGAATTGATCACATCCTAGGTCACAAATCAGGTCTCAACTGGTACCAAAAGATTGGGATCATTCCCTGCATATTTTCAGACCACAATGCCTTGAAAATAGAACTCAACCACAAGAGGAAAGTCGGAAAGAACTCAAATACATGGAGGCTAAAGAGCATCCTACTAAAGAATGAATGGGTCAACCAGGAAATTAAAGAAGATTTGAAAAAATTCATGGAAACCAATGAAAATGAAAACACAACTGTCCAAAATCTTTGGGATACAGCAAAGGCAGTCCTGAGAGGAATGTATATAGCAATACAAGCCTTTCTCAAGAAACAAGAAAGGTCTCAAATACACAATCTAAGCCTACACCTAAAGGAGCTGGAGAAAGAACAGCAAATAAAGCCTAAACCCAGCAGGAGAAGAGAAATAATAAAGATCAGAACAGAAATCAATGAAATAGAAACCAAAAGAACAGTAGAACAGATCAACGAAACTAGGAGCTGGTTCTTTGAAAGAATTAACAAGATTGATAAACCCCTGGCCAGACTGATCAAAAAGAAAAGAGAAATGACCCAAATCAACAAAATCATGAATGAAAGAGGAGAGATCACAACCAACACCAAAGAAATACAAATAATTATAAGAACATATTATGAGCAACTCTATGCCAGCAAATTAGATAACCTGGAAGAAATGGGTGCATTCCTAGAGATGTATCAACTACCAAAATTGAACCAGGAAGAAATAGAAAACCTGAACAGACCTATAACCACTAAGGAAATTGAA
>NW_027398175.1:0-13147 GCF_003265705.2 Callorhinus ursinus
CATCTCAGCCTTGGGAAGCCCTGGGCTTCATGGCCGCACGTGTTGGTCACAGACTTAACCCGGTGGGCTCAGGGCAGGGAGGGCCTTGGTGATGGCAGGTCAGCTTGGGGACAGCAGACGGAGGGGCTTAGGACCTGCCAGGGCTCGAAGCGAGGACCCCCAAGGGACTCCCCAGGGAGCCCGCAGGACTGCGGCCCTGATTCAGCCATGGGAGACTCCTGGGATGGAAGAGCCCACACAGTGCGTGGCCACATTGGCCTCAGGGCCTCCGAGAACCCCTGCCCCTTCGGATGGAGCACTGCCTCGAGTATGTGGGTGGGGGGCCGTGGCCCACGTGTCGCTGGGTGGAAAGGCGAGGACCGGAAGGAGGACTGCAGCATTGGGGACAGCAAACAGATTCGGTCCCAGGAGGCCCCGGGGCCAGATGGTCACCTAGGGCGTGCCCTGACTTCCCAGCCACGTCTCCTAGAGCCTGGGGTCTGGGTGGAAGGAGCAGGCTTCAGGGCCGCCCAGGCTGAGCCCGGTCCTGCCAGGATGGAAGGGGAGGACCAGAGGGAGGACTGAATGGGCCGCAGTACAGACAGGCCATGGAGGAGGACCGTTGTGGAGGATGAGCCCATGCCTCCTGTCTGGGGGTCCACGTCTGGCTGTTAGAGCCTGAGGGCCTGTGGTGAGAAGGAGCGGGCCTGGGGTGGGCGGGCCTGTGTGTGTGTGAGGGTGGAGTGCGGGGGCGGGGGGGGGCGGGGCACAGGTCCGGTTGGGAGTCAGGGTGAGGACCCTGGGGGAGGACTGGCCGTACCCCCTCCACCCCATCTCAGCAAAGAAGCCAGGGCACCGGAGTCTGGCCGGGCCCGATCCAGGGAGGATCGGTCAGCGGGGGCCCAACCTGGCACGCATGCTCACTTGTCTCATGGGCCAGAAGGCGGGAGTCCTCGGAGAGCTGAGGTCTTGGTCTGAGGGGCACATGGCTTCTGTCTCACGTTGGGGACCTGGAAGAAGGGCAGGCCCTGGCAGGAAGAAAGAAGATTAGCGTCCTGGGGGCCTGAGGGCATCCCCACCCCAGGACAGAGGGGCCCGTCCCTACTACCAGCCCTTTGGGATCTTGCCAGGGACTGAGGGGGGGCATGGAGACGTGGCCGTTGATGAGGAAGTGCTGGCTCCTCACCCTCTTCTTGGAGCTCTCAGGGAGGTGAGGACCATGCTGGGAGAGGTCGTGGTCAGGTCATCTGGGGAAGCGCACCTGGGAGACACACAGGAGTCCCTGCTCCTGCCAAGAAATCAGTGTGGGGACACCCGAGGGAGGAGTGACTCTCCATCCACCCCGCGGGACCAGGAAGGGATGGACCAGAAGTCTGTGCAGCCCCTACCTGGAGGCCCTGGGAACGCTGGGTGGGGCCTGTCAGGCTGAGTCCCTCCTCCTCTCCAGATCCTTCCTCTCAGGATGGAGAGGGCCTGGGCCTGAGGGTCTGGACTCTGGTAGCAGAGGAGGCAGGTGCCCTGGTTCTGGGTCTGGCCCTGATGGTGGGGGGCAGATGAGAAATGAGGGGATGCTTCCCACAGCAAGATCCATAGGGCCCAAGCCTACCCTGACGCTGCTACCAGCCACGGGGAGACGGGCGATCGGTGGGCCAAGTTGTTTCTCCTGACTTTTCCTTCTGGCGTCTCCCAGAGATGAGGCCTTGGCACCAGGAGGGTGGCCTCCGGTCAACACAGGGAGTTTTCCCAGGCCTTCCATGGGGTCAAGGCATAGACGGAGAGGTGCGCCCATCCCAGCAAAGACGGCACCCTAGCTTGGCCGTCCCTGGGATCCTGAGACGAGCCCTTAGACCTCTGGCAGGCGTGGGCAGAGGTGGGCCCCCTCGCTTACCTTCTGTGGAGTCTCAGGGCTGCGCGGTCTTGCTGTGACCCTGTGGCCTCAGGCTGCAGGGCCCCAGGCCCTGCCAGGGGAAATAGCAGTCCCCTGAGGGGCCAAGGAGGGGACCACCCAGCTTGGACGAATGGGGACCTCAAAGAATCTGCCCCAGCCCTCCTGCCCCACTGGGGGCCGGGGGCCGTGCTCTGTGTCTGCACCCTGAAGTGACTCCTCCTTTTCTCCTCCAGGGGCTTCCAGAATTCAGAGTCGAGGCCTAGGTCTGAGGCAGGAGCCTCTAAGGTCCCAGAGCAGGGGAGGTGCAGGTGAGTGCCAGTGGTCAAGGTGAGGTACTTGCTCTGAGCATGGAGCCACGGCTCGCCCGTCCCACCCCAGAGGGGACCCCTCAGCACCCAAGTCCGACGCAGCGCACTGTCAGCTCCAGGACTTCAGGCCTCTGCTGCCTGGGCTGCACCCTGAGGAGCCATCCCACCTCTTTCTTCAGGTTCAGCCCGACACAAACACCATGCCCCTGGGTCAGAGGAGTGAGCTCTGGAAGCTGTAGGAAGACCCAGGCCCGCTCAAGGAAGCTCTCCTGTGGGGTTCCTTGCCATAGAAGGTTTCAGCTGCTTCAGGGGCTAATTGTGTGAGTACCATCCACTCTGCAGCAATTGTTCTTACCCAGTCCAAGAGTTAAGAGTTTTATCATGTTCTTGGGGTGCCTGGGTCCTCTATTGGTTAAGCGTCTGCCATCGGCTCAGGTCAGGATCTCAGGATCCTGGGATCACACCCCACATGGGGCTCCCCGCTCAGTGGAGACTCTGCTTCTCTCTCTCCCCTGTGTGTGCTTTCTCTTTCTCAAATATATAAATACCTTTAAGAAAAAGTTTTCTTTCATGCCCTGGACGCCAGCCTGGACACCTTGCCTACTTGTTTGGGCTCTGGACCAAAATCACAGGGCATTGGCCTAGGGATGGGTTGGAAAGGCACAAGAACGGAAGAAGCAAGGAACAGGGGTCAGAAGCTGAAGAGATAGAAGTTTGCTGGTTCTTGCTTCTGATGCCTTCCCGACCATCGTTGTGCAAATGCCAAAGGCAAGCACGCGCACACACGTGTGGGGACAGGGGCAGGAGGGCCCAGGTTCTGTCAGGAGTCAAGGTGAGGACCAGAGGGAGGAATGAAGGACCCTGGACCCAGTAGAGAATCAGTCCTGGGAGGCCCCTGAGTGAGACAACGGTGACATGAGGCGTGTCCTGACTACTGCTCTGGGTCCCAGAGACACTGAGCGCTTGTTGTGAGGAGTGGCCCTCAGGAGCAGGGATGAGGGCACCGGCCATCCAGGGAGTCCAGATGGGGAACAGAGGGTAGGGCTAAGGGACCCGAAGGACCTATCTCGGGGAATCCCTGGACTGTGTAGCCTGACGCGACGTCCACAGTCTTTGCCCGTGGCTCTCAGGGCAGTGAGGGCTTTGGTCCGAGGGAACGGACCTGGAGAGAGCAGAGACAGCATCACCAGATGTGCTGCGGCTCATGCTGAGATCCCTGAGGGAGGGCTCAGGGAGGGACCTGGACTCCAGAACAGGGGCAACGCACTGAAGCCTGCCCCTGCTGTCCGCCCTGGGAGGCCTGTTTGTGCCAAGTCCACAGGCGGTGTGTCAGGACGTCCGCATCCAGGTCTGACAGAGGCTGGGGGCCTGCTTTAAAAAACCGGGGGTCAGGAGCTAATGGAGGAAGACCCAGGCCCAGCCCAGGGCCTGGTGGAGGCACAGCTGTTGGGGGCTGGGGAAGAGGAGGTCTCAGCAGCTTTGATGAGGAGGGGTCGAGCACCTGGGAGGAGCCGGAAGTCACGCAACCCTCTCTCCAGGACAAATTCCACGTGAAACTGGCTGCCCTGGTGGGGTTCCTGCTCCTCAAATACCGCAACAAGCAGCCGACCCGCCAGGCAGAGATGCTGGAGATCGTCAGCAAAGATGACCAGGACGACTTCCCAGTGATCTTGGGCCAAGCCTCCGAGTGCATGCGGCTGGTCTTTGGCGTGGACGTGAAGGAAGTGGACTGCAGTGACCACTCCTACGTCCTGGTCAATGTCCTGGGTCTCACCTGTGATGGGATGCTGAGCGGTGAGCATAGCATGCCCAAGACCGGCCTCCTGGTGCTGCTACTGGGGGTGAGCCTCCTGCATGGCAACCGTGCCCCCGAGGAGGAGGTGTGGGAAACACTGGGGGTCATGGGGTGTATGCCAGCCAGGAGCACATCATCTATGGGGAGCCCAGGGAGCTCCTCACCAAAGACTGGGTGCAGGAAGGGTACCTGGAGTACCGGCAGGTGCCTGGCAGCGACCGTGCCCGCTACGAGTTCCCGTGGGGTCGCAGGGCCCATGCTGAACCAGCAAGTTTCAAGTGCTGGAGTATTTGCTCCGGGTCAGGCGCGGGCAGCTGGCTTCCTCCCTGGCCCTGTCTGAAGGAGCTATGAGAGATGAGGGAGAGGAGGCCTGAGTCTCAGTGGCGGCCAGGCCCTTTCCAGGCTTTGGTGGGTTCGGCAGGTTCTCCTGCAGGGTGCTGGGCATGAAGTGAGGGCACATTTTGGTTCTTCCCTGTGTGTGTGTGTGAAAAGAGAGAGCCCCGGGAGTTCTAAGTAAGGCAGGGCCAGGGAGGGTTGGGGGAAGAAAGCAGGGTGAAGAGCCAGCATCTCTGGGGGCCTATTCTCTGCGATGACTCTGAAATCCAGAGCTTGGTTTTCTTGAGGAACCTCTCAAATGTTGCTCCTTGGAGTAGAAGTTTTAACCAGCTTCGGCAGGTAAATGTGTACGTGACATCCACCCCACAGCATTTGGACTTACCCAGTTCAAGAGTTATAAGAGTTTTGTCATGTTCTGGAAATAAGGTGGGAGATCTTCCCTCCTTGTTTGGGTTCTGGAATGAAATCACGGGGCATTGGCATAGGAATTTGTTGGAAAGGTGGAAAAATGGAGCAGTCAAGTGACGGGGTCAGGAAATACGGAAATAAAAGATTATTCATTTTTGCTTCTTACACCTTCTCGTCTGTCATTCTGCAAAAGTAACATAGATGTGTGCGCCTTCATTCACTTAGTTCTTCAAGAAAGGAGGAGAAATAACATCTCAGCACAGAGGGAGCCCTGCTCATTGGCTCCTTGATTCCCAGACATGGGCTGAGCTCTGCTCTCTGGAATGCCCTGTGTGTGAGCAGTGAGGACATTAGGAAAAGCAGGACACGTTCCACCCTTAGGGGACTGTCTAGCAGCTGCACTCATGGCAGGAAAGTGGGGAGAGGTGCCCTGAGACCTGCAGAAGAAGTGGAAGAAATGTGAGGGAGTGCGGCTCCCGGGGCAAGCACTGCAGTGGAAGTGCCCCTGGCCTGGTTGGTTCAGGGTGTCGGGTCATCGTCCTTCCTTCTGTGCAGCTGATCACCGTGAACCTGGGGGGTGACAGTGGCCCTACTTGGAGACAGGGTGCCTTAGAGGTGGCAGCAAAGTCTGAAATGGATAATTGCTGTGAGAAGTTCCTTCTGGATCATGGACAAACCAGGGAGAAATCTCCTGGGGCAGGAAAAGAAGGTATCCTGCACTCTCATCCCAAGGCCGTTGAACACAGTGCACAGACTAGGTGTTTTATATCCATCATCTGCAAGTATTTCTGGAGAAATACAGTGATATTTCTTTGAAGTGGAGCCCAGAAGACTCTAGACTGGCACTCTTGTCCTAACCATGCAAAGCCAGAAGCCACTGCATTAAAAAGTCATTTTAGTTTGGTTATCTGGAGTGTAATTTGGACAGCTATAAGTAAGCAAGGTCTAGGTTTAGGTGGGGGGAGAAATGAGTGAAAGGAGTGGTTTGGTGGAAGAGCAGCTGGGAGGGAGGGAAGGAGCTGGTCTTTGACTCACATTCTAGGAGCTTTGTATTGTGTCCAGCTGGGACAATTCCCTCACACCTGAATGCCATACATATTCCCATATACCTCACATATATCCTCTGATTTAGAAAATGGATTGAGTTTTACTTATGAAGCACCCTCTTTGGCTGATTAGCTATTCCATGTCCTATTGAGCTGCACATTCTCTAACATGACCTCGGTAACAAAAATAAATAAATAAATAAATACCCCAGAGGAGAGAGTGGAAGGCCCTGGGATGAAAACAACACTTGAAATCACTGCCATTCATCAAAGTTCCAATATGTGCCAGGCACTGTGCAAGGTGCTTTCCATATATCACATGCATTCCTGCAGTCCTGCAAGACGGGGCTTATCAAACTCACTCACTTAACTCACTCACTTCAGAAAGAACCTGAGGCTCCTAGGACTTAGTCATTTTCCCAGGATCACGTGGCTAGTGAGTGACAGGGCAGAGACTAGAACCCGGGTCTGAATTCATGTAGAGTCCACGCTGTTCCCACCCACTGCAGCCTGTGGCCAACCTTCCGAGTCCTACATCATTCCTGAGAACAGCATGGTGTCTTCCAGGTGACAAAAAGAAAGATGCTGTGGCTAAGGTACTAAAAAACCTGTTGCTAAGGAAGGAAGGTGACAATGAGAATCAAACAGGTTTTGGGTACTGTCTGCGGGCTTTATTAACCTAGAGTTCTTCTGCCTGAGCCTCAGAGTTCTTTGAAAACTGACTGCCCAGGCGCTGGCATTTTTTCCAGACCTGGCACTTTCCCAAATTACAGCAGCCTTTCCCTAGTATTCCCCTGTGTGCTCTTCTGTCTCACTCTTGAACCTGGCCTGCTAACGAGCTCATCACTGGTCCCCATGGAACAGCTAGGAATCACCTTCTCTCCCCCAACATAGAACCTTACTCTCTGTAGTAATCCTCTGGTCACTAAATGAAGAAGTGAATCCTCCCTGCTGAGATCACAGAGTCGTTTGAAAATTAGATGTCATCCTGTATTTGAAAGTATCTGTCACACAGGAGGTGCTTGAAAATTTCAAAGAATTCCAAGGCAAACTGACCTCAAAAACTCCTCCCGTGGGATGCCTGGGTGGCTCAGTCAGTTAAGCATCTGCCTTTGGCTCAGGTCATGATCCCAGGGTCCTGGGCTCGAGTCCCACATCAGGCTCCCTGCTCAATGGGGAGCCTGCTTCTCCCTCTTCCCGCTGCTCCCCCTGCTTGTGCGATCTCTTTCTCTCTCTCTCTCTCTCACTGACAAATAAAAAAAATCTTAAAAAAAGAAACTCCTCCCAGCAATAAAGTCAGTCATAACAAATTATAATAGTTGCATTTGGTTAAGCCCCTACTGTGTAACAATACATGGGAGAAACTTTAATGTTCATCCATAGTGTGTCTTGCTTTCCTTCCAGAATGCAGGGGACACCACCTTGCCAGTCCCCTTGTAGTTAGGGAGGGTTGTGTGATGACCCTTTGCCATGGAGATGTGAGCAGAAGCATTGTTTCTCACGTCCAGGCGTTTGCGAGCCAGTGTGTCCACTCCATGCTGTCTCCCTTGATTCACCAGCAAACATGGTGAGCCCGTGTTGAGATAGAGGAGCCACAAGATGAAAGCAACCTGGACCCGGGTTCTAGTCAAAGCAGAGGGCCCCTGCCAAACTGTATCAGAATTTGTGTGCACAAAGATGCACTTCTGTTGTGTTAGCCCTTCAAATGTCACAGTTTGTTGCATCAGTTAGCAGTTACTTTCACGCAGCTGCTTTTTTTGTTAGGCTTATCTAGCAATTTTACTTAAGAAGGTAGTAGTGCATATCTTCCTATTGCAAAAAAACTTCTAAAAATACAGATGAGTCACAATATCCCCTTTTCAAAGTTCCTCTACAATTCAGCCTCCTCCTCAGAAGTCACCATGACTAATAATCTAGTGTGTGTTAATTTATTTTTTAATTTAAAATATTTTCTTTTCCTTGAGAGAGAGAAAGAGTGTGTGAGTGGAGGGAGGGGCAAAGAGAGAGAGAGAGAGAGAGAGAGAGACTCTCAAGCAGGCTCCATACAGAGCCCGACTCAGAGCTCCGTCTCAGGACCCTGGGATCATGACTTGAACCGAAATCAAGAGTCAGACACTTAAACAGCTGAGCCACCCAGGCGCCCCTAGTGTGTGTTATTCTAAAGGTGACTATGGCTTTTTCATAGATATGCTCTACAAATATATTGTTTTTATTCAACCTAACCCGTAATACTGTGCATATTGATCTGCCACTAGCTTTGTCACTTAATAAAATGGATGCAGAATCTTCCCATAACAGCACATATAGACCTACCTCACTTTTGAAAGTATTCCCTGGAATGTTAAAGTTTGTATATACCATAATTAATCACATACACAATTTTTTCCTGGTGGAAACAAGTTGTTTTCCCTTTATCGGTATGATTAATAAAATGAAAACAACATCTTTGACCTGAATCCTTGGGTAGATATGAATGTTTTCTAATAAGATATACATACTAACACAGACATTGGGTTAGAGTGGAGAGGGTGTGAATTGTTTAACATTTCATAAATGCGTCTGAAATTTTATTCCACAAGTGCTATACCAGTTTGCATTCTCATAAAAATTGGAAATGATTTAAGATTCTGCAGTATCAACAAGACATTTCCCCCTCTACTTTGAGAAAGAGGGATTTGATTTGGCCAGAATGACCAGCAGCCAGGGGAGGAGACCAGCCAGGACACCCTCAGCTAGTGAGGGGCACTGAGAGCATCCTGGGGAAAGTGATGGCCAGAGTCCATGAGAGAAAACGAGTACGAAACCAAGTCCAGAGAGCCCCAGGCAGGCTGGCAGTCAGGGCTCTGAATCTAGAGTTCGGCTTAGGGGGAAAGGGGCCAAAAGGAGAGATGGTGGAGAGGCGGAGGGATTCAGGAGAAAGAACGTGGATGGGCTGGGGAAGCCTCTGAATCCTTATCACCAGCTGGAAGTTGTGGGGTGGGTGACAGGGCAGGTCTGTTGGATGAATGGATCGGCAGCGTGCCAGACACCCCACTACTGTAGAGTCCCCCTAACTCTGTCAGGAATAGTACACTTGTCTCCCTGCCCCTGAATTCAGGTGAGCGACATCTCTTGACTACTCTAGTGGTCCAGGGCATCCTTGCTGGGGTCCCAGGCCTGGGAGCTGTCATGATGCCTGCTGGAGGCAGGGGGCTTTCCCCCTGGGTGGAGTGCAACCCCACATAGAGGGTGGGGCTATGTGAGTGAGGGGTGGGTGACCGAGGAAGGACAGCTGAGATAGGCCAGGAATACCCAGGAGCAGTGGAAGGGAGCATGCTGCTAGCTGCAGGGAGGGTGAGATTGGAAGGAGAAAGCCCTGGGGCCAATCACCTCAGACTCTGCAGATAAAGTGCGGGGCATGGACACGCTTCAAAGCTGTCCAAATGGTGTCCACGGCTCAGACTCCCTTCCCGGGCTCCTGAGGTCGTGGCATAGCAGGGCCGGGTGTCCTGTCCTGTGGCTAGGACGGCTGGCCTGTGTTGCCACCAGTCTGCAGGGTGGGCGGAAAACCTGTGGAGATGGCTTTTTCTTATCCAACTGATAAGAAAGTGTGGGCGCCAGTGCAGGGCAAGGAGCATAAATGGGCTGGGGAAATCTGATAGACCATATTTCCTAGGAAGGGAGCACCACGGACCATCCTGTTGAGAGCATCCCTACCTCCAAGATGGTGTTTGGACCTGGGGAGGAGACGTCCATGGTGACACCCTCAATAATAGTTTCCATAGGAATTCTTAAGTTCCGTGAGCAGTTGGAGAACTGGGTTTCATCCATGGAGGTGGAAGGCCCAGGCAGGGGGCAGGCTCCACATTTTGAATCGGGGAATGGCACGCTCCAGCAACTTGATTCATCCAGCAAACATTTATTGAACGTATGCTGAGAAAGAATATCAAGTAAACAAAACAAAATAACATGACAAAGCACTTAATTCAGCCTGAATGGGAGGATGGTGAGAGATGTGATGTACAAGAGTTTGAGGAAGTTAGGAACTTTGAGATGGCAGGTAAAGTCTATAATGACCCTGAATTCCGAGATTTCTCAATTGGCAGAAGCTTTTCCTCTCATCTGAGATTGAGTATCAGGGAGGAAGAAGTGGTAGTAAGCTAATGAGCAAAGGTGTGGAGGATGCAGTCAGTGTGAGCCATGTAAGCAGTGAGCTTCCGCCAGCTGTCCAGGTGGGGCTGTCCAGTGGGTAGGAGGAAACATGGGTCTAACAGGAGGGGAGCTTGGGCTGGGCATTTTTAGGTTGCATCAGTAGGGGTAATTTGAGACCTTAGGTTTAGGTTTAAAAAAACGTTGCAAGGATAGTGGCCTACATGCTATAGTAGGCCATCTTCTCTCCAGCAAACCCAGTTGGAAACTAAAGGCACATATGAAATTTAGGAAAGATTTAATGGGAGAAAATATTCAACCAGAAAATCAATTACAGAAAATTTTTATAAAATATATATTCTGTGTATTTGTGACTCCTATGTATAGTTTTACAATAATGACCTTTCAATTTCACATCTGCTGTGTCAGATCAGGTTAAGGAATTACTCTTGACGGCCTTTGGCAAAACTGAGCTTACCCTCTGCCTCCCCCAATATCCAGACACTACCTTTTCAAGTCTGGTGTGTGAGTTTTAGGCAGTAGGCAACTCTTCAGGAACAAAAGTTGCTCATAAAAAACAGATCAGGGGTCTGGAAGTACCCTTCGACTCAGATATCTTGAGGCTGGGATTCCATGATGTGTCATTTATCTAGTGGACAGTGGTCATCAAAATTTTAGGTGTAGGACCTCTTATTTCCTTCCACAGAAGAATCGCTTCCACAGAAATCCATTTCATGAACATGAGCAAGGTAGAGCACTCTTGTTGAATGGTTGAAGTAAGGACGATAATCCTAAAGTCCTTCCTAAACCCTCAAAGAAGTGGACCCTGCCACCCAGACACAAAATGTTGGGTTCTTCCTGATCACAGATGGGAAAGCTGTGTACCAGAAGACGCTTCTTCAGACACGGACTCCCTCATGCTCCTGCAAAGACACCTATCTGTGTGGACTCCAATGCGCCCAATGCACTGACGGTACTTTTGCTGTCTTGGTTTCCAGCACTGCCAACACCAAATGGTGCCCTAACCACTATGCTCTCAGCATAACTTATCATCTCATTTTCCAAACTCCTCATTGGCCACTGCTCCGCTACTCCCACTCCAATCCAGACACACACTGGCACACATTATCTTTCTACCCACTTGACTATTCTCTATTCTCAGCACGGAATTAGCTGCCCTCCCTCTAACTCACCAAACCTTCTTTCCAAACCTGCCTTAAATTCTCATTTGAAAAGAGGCCCTTACTAGTGCTTTACCTGGTAGCTCTCCACTCCAAGAAACACAGTGGGCCTTCTTTACTTTCTTTTTCATGCTTCCTTCTTTTAAACGTATCCTCAGATCACATTCAAGCACCCTCAAGAAGAGTATGGAACTTGGCTCATTTTATTTACACCTATTCCTTCTGCTTCCCCAGAACACTGCAAAGATGTTTTGTTTATTTCTGTCATTTACCCAGAGAGGACTGTTGAGTCTCCAAATGTAATTGTTGATGTGACTATTTCTTCTTTCAGCTCAATCAGATTCTTTTTCTTGTATTTTGAAGCTCTGTTTTTAGGTGTACACACTTAAGATTGTTGTATTTTCTTGGTGAATTGACATTTTTCTTAAGATTTATTTATTTTGAGAGAGTTAGAATGAGAGAGAGAGAGAGTACATGAGAGCGGGGAGGGTTAGGGGTAGAAGCAGACTCCCCGCTGCACAGGGAGCCCAACGCGGGACTCGATCCCGGGACTCCAGGACCATGACCTGAGCTGAAGGCAGTCGCTCAACCAACTGAGCCACCCAGGCACCCCGAATTGACTCTTTTATCATTATGTGATGTTCCTTTCTATGCATGGTAAATTTCCTTCTTATAAAGTCAACTTTTTCTGATATTTCATTTATAGTCCTACTTTCCCCTGATACCTAACCTTGACAACCACTCATGTGTTTTCTATCACTATAGTTTTGTCTTTTTCAAAAACGCTATAGAAATAGAAGAACAGAGCATGTAATTTATCGAGACTGGTTTCTTTCACTCAGGAAATTGCATTTGAGGCTCATCCAAGTTGTATGTATCAATAGATTATTACTTTTCTGTTGCTGAGTAGTAACCCATTGTACAGGTGTACCACAGTTTATCCATTCGTCCATAGAAGGACATTTGGGTAAAAACAATCAGATTTTAGCAAATATGAATAGCTGATATAAACATTCACAGGTATGTTTTTGTGTGAACATAGGTTCTTATTTCTTCCAGGAGTGGCATTGGTGAGTCATATAGTGTCTATATGTTTAGAAGAAATGACCAAATTATTTTCCACAGAGGCTGTACCATTTTACATTCTGACCAGTAATATATGAGAGTTCAAGTTGCTCTTTATCCTTGTTAACATTTAGTAAGGTCAGTAATTTTTAAAATTTCAGTCACTCTCAAGTGTGTGTTGTGTTACCTCATCTTAATTTTAATTTGCATTTCTCTTCATTGATGTAGAACAATTTCCATGTGCATATTTGTCATCCATATGCCCACTTTGGTGATGTGTCTATCAAGATCATTTACCCATTTTTAAAAGCCAAATGTCCATTGACAAATGAATAAATAAAGAAGATGTGGTATATAAATATACAATGGAATATTACTCAGTCATCAGAAAGGATGAATACCTACCATTTACATCAGTGTGGATGGAACTGGAGGGTATTATGCTAAGTGGAATAAGTCAATCAGAGAAAGATAATTATAATATGGTTTCACTCATATGTGGAATATAAGAAACAGTGCAGAGGATCATAGGGGAAGGGAGGGAAAAACAGAATGGAAAGAAATCAGAGAGAGAGACAAACCATGAGAGACTCTTAACTATAGGAAACAAACTAAGGGTTGCTGGAGGGGAGGTGGGGGGCATGGGGTAATTGGGTGATGGGTATTAAGGAGGGCACATGATGTGATGATCACTGGGTGTTATATGCAACTGATGAATTATTGAACTCTACATCGGAAACTAATGATGTACTGTATGTTGGTTAATTGAATTTTTTAAAAAAGACAATTCAAAAGCCATGAAAAAAATTTAAAAATGGGTCATTTGTTTGCTAATTTTTGAGTTTTGAAAACCTTTGATATATTCTGGATACAAGTCTCTTGTTGAATATATGATTTGCAAATACTTTCTAAAAGTCTGTAGCTTGAATTTTTATTCTGTTTTTCTCAGAGCAAAAGTTTTTAATTTTGAGGAAGTCTAACTCCAGGTCATGAGATTTTCTCCAACGTTTTCA
>NW_027398176.1:0-11153 GCF_003265705.2 Callorhinus ursinus
GTGTGTGTGTGAGTGTGTGTGTAAAGAGGGGTCATGGGGTTGGGGCCACCCCTAGCAGGAGCAGGCTGATGAGGGTTCAGATACCCAGTGGGCAGGCCATGTTCAAGGTCAAGGCTGGCTGTGTGGGATGGGGTGTGACGGCGTTGCCCCTTCTGCCCGAGGTATATCCCGATAGCCCTGCAGGGATGGGTCACTGCATCCCGGGTGCAGGGCTGTGTATGCACAGGTGTGTGTCTGATCTGGGAGCAGCAGGGGGACTGGGCAGGAGGACAGAGTGGATGGCCGGGCAGGGATGTGATGCCTCGGGGCCGGCTACCGGTCCCTGTCTTTGCAGAAGGCCACGGAGGACATGGAGAGGCAGCTGGCGGACATGCCCTCCTCCCTGACAGAGGGGTGACCCCACAGGCATCCCGAGAAATGTGCTGGGGATTGCCAGGCAAAACCTCTGACACCTCCTAGAACACTGTCCCAGGTGGTTTTTCACCGGACAGTGGTCCAGGCGCAGGTGCCCACGCAGGCCAAGGCCGAGGGTGAGAAGGCTGGGGCTGGGTATTTGTGGTTTGTGGGGACGAGTCGATGCTGGCCCCACAGGGAGGAGCCCCCAGAGGCTGGTGTGGGGCCAGGAGCAACGACTGGGCACAGAGCACACAGTGGGTGGACGGCAGTTGGGGAGACGTCCCCGTGAGGGGTCCTTCCCGGCTCTGGCTTCTCTAGGAGACGCTGGCCTGGGCTCTGTCTCTGCAAAGGCCCATGGAGAGCAGGCACAGGGGTGAGCTTTTCTCCTCTCACAGCTGCTCCACCACCTGAGGATCTAGAGCCGGATCTGGAGGGAGGGCTGGTGCCTGCAGTGACTTCAGTAGGAGACCAGGAGCCGGGAGGTGACCCGGCACCTGCCCACGGAGAGCCTCGCGCTGTTCAGGAAGTACTGGCACATGCTCCTGCCCCAGCCCCCGACCCTGCCCCTGCTACAGGTCGTGCCACTCCCCCTGCCCACACCCCAGCCCATGCCCCTGCCTCGGACCCAGATCCTGCCCCTGCTCCTGCCCCTATCCTAACCCCTGCCCCTACTCCTGCTCCTGCAGGGCTCCCACGGCCACATCCAGAGCCCACAGCCCTGCAGGGGGAGCTCCTTGTACAATTACCCTTTGTTCCATCTCTGGAACCCGAGACCCCGCCCGATTGTTTCATCCCCTCCCCCTATGTTCTTTCTCTCTGGTACATATTAACTGTTATTTTATCCTTCCATGTCCTATATACTGTGTATTATTTGTTTTAAATAAAATTACTTGTTTTCAATTGAACATGTCATGAGCATTAAGTACATGCAAAACGCTGTGCCACCACACCCCAGAACATTGCCGCAGAATTTCTCATTCCCCAAAGGAGTCCCTGAACCAGAAGCCCTCCTTGCCCATTTCTCCTACAACCCAGACCATGGCAACCCCTAAGCTGCTTTCTCTCTCTGTTCCTTTACCTATTCCTGATGTTTCTGTTAGTGGAATCACGCAATAGTGGCCTTTGTGTCTGTCCCCCTATTTTCAAAGGGGACTCGTTTTCTTCTGTGTTTATTTGTCATAAAATTTAACTTATTTGATATTGACATCCCCGATGGATTACACATCAGATGTAATCATAGATTACATAGATTACAATTCCTAAAGGGAATGGTGGGCACAATCTCAGGGCCGAGACCCCTGGTCCTGCTGGGACATCACAGCCTGATCCCAGACAGGACAGGGCTGGTTTCTCCTGTGGCCCACACAGAAACCAGGAAAATGCAGAAACCTGGAAGACACACCACAAAGGGCAAAAGCATTGCTCACAACCCAAGTCCAGAGAAAGGTTTCACCTGACTCTGGTCCAAAGCATGCTCGCAGTCACTGGGTTCCCCAGGGACAGAGACCAAACACAGTCAAGTCCAAGGCAGAAGGATAGGCACGCAGGGAATATGTGTCAGAGATGTGGGAGCTCCTGCGGAAGGACTCTGGCAAAGGAAACCCCATGGAGGCAGCGCTGGTCACCCTCAGACTGGCAGGTGTCTGGTCTGGGGATCAGCAGCCCTGGGGAGAACGTGAGGAAGTAGAGGTCCCCTGGAGAGAACGGTGACAGGCAACCCTGTCTGGGAGAACAGTGAGCAGCACCCATCCCAGGCCACCGGTGCACCCATCCTCAGCCTCGGACTCAGCCTCGGAAAATCTGGCTCAGTTTTTCACACACGTATCTTCAGAAGTGTTCATCACAGCGGTGGTGGAGTGAGCAGGGAATGGAACAACACTAATGCCCGAGGAGATGGATGGGATCCACGGTCCAGTTCTCATGATAGAATGCCCTGCAGCTACTGTCACGGTGTCATCCAGGGCACAGGATCCCGGAAGCCCCTCCTGAGACCCACCCCTCCTGCCACCCTGCCCCTGGGAACATTGAGAATTGTTTGAGGAGGAGATGGGAGAGGTTCCAGGATGACAGCGGCCCCAAGGAGAAGGAAGGTCAGCACTGGGAGGACAGATGGACGTGCCCTGAGCCACCATCCAGGGCCCGGGAAGGCTGTGATGTCCTCGGACCTCACCCCAAATAAGAACTCCTGATTTATGGACCTGCTTTCTGTGGTTTTACTCCCTCCCTCATTCCTTCTCTCCCTCATTCATTCCCCACCTGCAACACTTCCCTCCCTCCCTCCCTCCCCCTCCCTCCATCCCTCCTTCCTCCCTCATTCAGCAGAGGATCTGGGTTCCCTGCTGTGTACTGAGCACTGGGGCTTCATCAATGAGCACCCCCCAACCTACATGGTCACGTCCACTGTGGGAGGTGACAGGGGCAATTCTCAGGGCTAGGAGTGGTGATGAGCACCAGGAATCTGCTCCTGAAAACACAGGCCAGTTGCACAAAGAAAAGAATGGAAGACCCAAACTTAGCACTTCCTCTAGAAAAATCTAGTCCTGATAAGTGATGAAAAGTAAGTATATCCTAGACTTCATGCAATGTGAGTTCTACTGGCAGGTACCTACTGATTCCTAGAAACACCAAAGAGTAAATAATCCAGTGTCGACTGCGGTGTTGTGACCCAACTTTTCAGGCCAAATGCCAGCATTTCAGCCAACATCACCAGGGTCTCTGAGTTTTCCCAAGGGTCTCTGCAATGAGGAAGACTTGGGCCCAGGGAGACTGAGGGAGGATGTGGCACAGTGAGCCTGCAGGAGGAGAGTGAGCATTGTGGCGACCTGGCGTACAGGCCTGCTGGGAGACCATGTCACACTGGCTCTGTCCCCAGGGCTGGGGGTTGTCAGGGTATCCACCCTCCGAGGCTGTAGGCTGACAGTGACTGGCAGGAGACGAGGTGCACCTGATGCAGGAGAGAACCCTCAGGCAGAGAGGAGGGGGCAGGTGCTCCCCCAGCAGCTGGAGGAACTCAGGTTATCCACCCTCCCAGGCTGCAGGATGGCAGTGGCTGGCAGGGAAGGAGGCACCTGGTGCAGGAGAGAGCCCTCAGGCAAAGAAGAGGGGGCATGCTCTCCCCCGGCAGCAGTTGCACTGGGGCAGGCTGAGGGGTCATCCGTGGACAGCAGTGCCTGCAGCTGCGGTCTCCACACAAACCCCCCGCCTCAGGCTCAGCACAGGCTTGTCTGGATGGCCTTTGTCTCCCAAATACAAAGTCTGGCCCTGGACCCTCCTCAAGCCCCAACTCCCAATCCTTTGTCCTCAGCTCAAGTGACAAGAAATGTCCAATAGTTTAGGTGGTGTTGGGTGCACAGGGACATTCGCTTTTCTGGCCCATGCTGTAACATTGCTGGCATTTTAAAGATCTCAGGGCTTTGATTCAAAAACAGTAGGATAACATGGACCCCAGTCGACTTTCTGGAAAGCTACCTCTGGGCCTTGCAGCCCTCCCATCCCACCAGTTCTGCTCAGAATCTCTCCAGGTCACAGACCCACAGTCTTGGATCCTCAGATGCCCGGACAAAGCACCTTCAAAACGCGATCCCGGTGGGGCAGCAGGACACACTGCGGATTCCAGCAAATCCACCGCCCAGAAACTGAGGGTACTGCTGGACGAGCTGTCTGAAAACAGCCATGTAAGCTTTCCAGGAAGATACCAGTGGCATAGGAGTAACTGAAGAGCATCTGAAGTTCAGGTAGGGGCCGTCAGAGCTTCCAGACCCTTCTTCCCGAAAGCTCCTCATTCCTCAGCCTTTCTTCTGGTGATTCTGCTTGGTTTCTATTTGCCCCAACTGTTATCCATTGCCTTAGGCAGCAGAGACTCACGTATGCCTTTAAATGTTTTGGACATTGAATGTCCTCCAGTAGCCACTTCACTACTGGGAAAGTTGGTAGCAAACAAGAAGTCCCAGAGGACTCCACGGGTCTGGACTTGGTGTTTCCCTTTCCTGAGATGGGGACACCTGTGGGAGGTGTAGGTGGTCAGCTGGGGGAGGGGGGCAGGCACCTGACGTGGACAGATTGGGTATAGGTGAGGCCCAAGGCCCCCGGGGTATGTGCCGGTCATCTGGCCTGAACAGGTCTTCAAAGCTGCAGATTGGCTGGGATCATCTTCAGGCTGAGGAGGAAGGTGAGGGGAGCAGAGGGGACTGAGGAGGTTCGGCTCAGACAGGAGAGGGTTGAGCCACACTTTTGGGGGGAAAGTGGGCCAGGTTCAGGCTCACAGGGCAGACCTTGAGGCCATTATGGCATGTGAAATAAGCCAGTCCCTAAAGGACCGAACCCGGAGGACCCCACTTGGGAGGGATGGAGAGCACTCCAATTCACAGATGGAAGGAGCTGCTGGGTGCCAGGGCTGGGGAAGGGGAATGGGGGTTTAGGGTCTGTGGGTACAGGTTCAGTTAGGGATGATGAATATATTGTGGCGATGGACGGAGGTAGCCAGTGCAGAACAGGGAATATACTTATTGCCACTGAAACGCGCTTCATGGTATCAGCTGTATGTCCATTAAACAACGATACAAAAGAAGTGAGTCAGGACGTCGGGGCCATCGCGAGTCCCTGGAGGGCCCAGGAGCAGGGAGCCTGTATCTTAGTTCTCGCTCACATGCTCTGCCCCTTGTTGGGTGACTGAGCTCAGTAAATGCTTGCTAAGACACAGTGCAGGCAGATGATCCAGAGAAAGTGCACAAGTTCAAACCCACTAGTGGGCACTGAGGAATCCCAAGGGGACGCGCATCCAGACAGAGCGAGTGCCCACATTTCACAAACATCAGCACAGAAATAGCCATTTGAAAGTCAGGGTTCGCTGGGATGGACATGCAGATTTCTCCTGCTTTGACTCCTTTCCAGGGTTCCAAATGGTGTGGTTTCCTTCTGGATGGCATGCTGATTCTTCCAGTATTGCTCAAATGCCACCTCTATGTGACTTTTGAGTCAGGCCACTGGGCAAAGAATCCTCAGAAGCCAGCTTAGGCTTTGGGTTAGGGCTTTGTATCCTGGAAACCCCAATCTGCCAACACTGTTGGGAGCTTCCGGGGGGCAGAGTTGAGGGCATGGGTCAGGGTGTGTGTCCAGCTCATGCTTGCTGCCAAGGGGCCACTGAAATTAAGGGTTCGTTGGGATGGCCATGCAGACTTCTCTTCTTTTCAGTCCTTTCCAGACTTCCTAATGGCAGGGTTTCCTACTAGGTGGCAGTCTGAGTTTTCTGGCATTGCTTTGTGACCCCAATCCATGGGGATTTGGAGACAGGCTTCTGGGGAGAGACACATCAGACCCTATTCCAGGGTTATGGTTAGGGCCTATGGTCATGCGGGTCTGATTAGCCGGTGCTGTGGTGATCTTTCTGTGGGGTTGAGTTGAGGTCGTGGGTCAGGGTGATTGTCAGGCTCAGTGTTTGTGGGTAGGGAACTAATGAAAGTTGGGATTCGTTGGGATGGGCATGCAGATTTCTTCTACTCTGAGTCATTTCTGGGGTTTCAAATGCCACCACTTCCTATGGAAGGGCATGCTGAGACCTCTGGTATTGCTCCATTGTCCCGAATCCCTGGGGCTTTGGAGCCAGGCCTCTAGGGACAAACCCCTCAGAAGAAAACCTAGGGTTAGGGTTAGGGCCCAGGTGCCAGCAGGCCAGATCTGCCTGCGCTGGGCAGAGCTTTGTGGGGGTCTGAGTTGAGAGAGTTGATCACTGTGGGTGTCAGGCTCAGAGTTAGTGGCCAGGGGGCCACCGAATATGAGGGTTCGATGGGATGGGCATGAACAGTTCTCAGCTCTGAATCCTTTATAGAGTTCCAAAAGGCACGGTTTCATTTTGATGGTTAGCTGAATCCTCTGGTATTGCTCAAGTGACCCTAATACCTAGGGTTTTGTAGCCAGACATCTGGGGAGAGACCCATCAGAACCCAATCTACAGTTAGGGTTAGGGCCTAGGGGCATGGTTCTCTTGATATGCCAGCAATGTGGCAAGTTTCCCCGTGGGCTGGGTTGAGAGCCTGGGGCACAGTGAGGGTCAGGCTTAGGGTTTGTGGGAAGGGTGCCTCTGAATGTGGGAGTTCATTGGGATGGGCATGCAGATTTCTCCTGCTCTGAGCACTTTCCGGATTTCAAAAAGTGTGGTTTCCTTCTGAATGGCAAGCTGAGTCCTCAGCTAATGCTCAGGAGTCCCCAAAACCTGTGTCATGGGAGCCCCCCTTTGGGGGAAGATGCCTCAGAAGCCAACCTAGAGTTAGGGTTAGTGCTTAGGGGCATGACAGGCCTGAACTGCCAATGCTGCGGCGACCTTTCTGGTGTCTGAGTTGAGGGAATGCATCAGGATGATGTCAGGCTCAGGGTGTGTGTCCAATGGACCACTGAATGTGTAGGTTTGCTGGGATGGGCATGCAGATTTACCACTCTGAGTCCTTTGCAGAGTTCAAAAAAATGTGGTTTCTTTATGAATGGCAGGTTGAGTCCTCTGGTATTCCACAGGTGTCCCCAATCCTGGGTTTTGAAGCCCGGACTCTGGGAACAGAACTCTCAGAAGCCAACGTAGGGTTAGAGCCATGGGGAATGGCAGGCCCCATTTGTTGGCACTGTGGAAAGATTACCTTGGGGCTGAGCTGAGGGTGTGGGTCAAGTTGAGTGTTAGGCTCAGGGTTTGCCCCCAGGGGGCCGATGAAAGTGGGGGTTAGTGGGATGTTCATACAGAGTTCTCCTGCTCAGTATGCATTCCAAGTTCCAAATGGTGCGGTTTCCTTCTGGGTGGCAGACTAAGTCCTATGGTATTGCTCAGGTGTCCCCAATCCCTGGGGCTTTGGAAACAGAACTCTGAGGATAGACCCCTCAGAAGCCACCTAGGTTTAGAGTTAGGTCCTAGGGGCATGGCCAGCCCATTATGCCGGCACCATGGTGAGCTTTCCGGGGATCTGAGTTAAGGACATGAATGGGTCAGGGAGAGTAACAGGCACAGGGTTTACAGCCAGGAGACCACTTAAAGTGGGATTTTGCTTGGAAAGGCATGCGGATTTCTCCTGCTCTGAAACCTTTTCGAAGTTCTAAATGGTGTGGTTTCCATCTGGGTGGCAGGCTGAGTCTTCTGGTACTGCTGATGTGTCCACAATCCCCGGGAGTTTGGAGCCAGGCATCCGGGGACAGACCCCTCAGAAACTAACCTACGGTTGGAGTTAGGAACTAGGAGCATGGCAGGCCTGAACTACTGGTGCTGTGGCGAGCTTCCAGGGGACCAGAGTTGAGGGCATGGTTCCGGGTGAATGTCAGGCTCAGGGTTTGCAGCCAGGGTGTCGCTTACTGTGGGGGTTTCCTGGGATGGGCATGCAGAGTTTCCCTGCTCTGATGTTTTCTGGAGCTCCAAATGGCGTGGTTTACTTCCGGGTGGCAGGCTGAGTACTCCGGTATTACTCAGGTGCCACAACCCCTGGGGATTTGGTGCCAGGTCTATGGAGACAGAGCCCTTAGAAGCCAACCTAGGGTTGGCGTTAGGGCCTAGGGGCATGGCAGGCCCAATCTATTGGCACTGTGGCGAGCTTCCTAGGTGTCCTAGTTGAGGGCATGGGTCCAGGTGAGTGTCAGTCTCGTTGTTTGTGGCCAGGAAGCCACTGAAAGTGGCGGTTCCCTGGGAAATGCATGCAGATTTCTCCTGCTCTGAAACCTTTCCAGAATTCCAAAAGGTGCGGTTTCCTTCTGGGTGGAAGGCTAATACTCTGGTACTGCTCTGATGTCCTCAATCCCTGGGGCTTTGAGCCAGGACTCTGGGGACAGACCCCTCAGAGTCCATCCTAGGGTTAGTTTTAGGGCCCTGGAGCACGGCATGCCCAATCTGCTGGCACAGTGGCGAGCTTCCTGGGGGTTGAGTTGAGGGTGTGGGTCAGGGTGTGTTCAGGCTCAGGGTTTGGATACAGGGGTGGTTAAATGTGGGTTTTCACTGAGATTGGCATGCAGACTTCTCCTGCTTGGAATGCTTTCTGGAGTTCCAAATGGCAAGTTTTCCTTCTAGTTGCAGGCTGAGTCCTCTGTTTTTGCTCAGGTGTCTCTAGTCCCTGGAGCTTTTGGACAGGCCTCTTGGGACAGACACCTCAGAAGCCCACCTAGGGTCAGGTTTAGGGCATAGGGGCATGGCAGGACCGATCCGCCATCTTATGGCGCGCTTCTGTTACAGAACCTGGACTGGATCGCCTGATGGAAGAAACTGGTGGTACCTGGAGATCTTGGAGGATAGGAGGTTCATTTAATGCTGGTGGGCTCAGAGGAGAGTGATCTCCAATGGTCTGAGCCCCAGGCACAAACAAAGGGGGCAATTTATACACTTTGACTTCTTCATACTTGGAACTTTTGGCGTGTGAGGCGGGGCAGGGATAAGAACCCGGAGGAGCTGTGGGGCAAGGACTGGGACTGTCTCACTGGCTCAGTCGGCCATCTTAGGACACAGATTTTCCTTATCATTCCATCCTTGATGCTCCCTTTAACACCTAGTTTAGAGGGCATCATCATCATCTTTTAAGCGGTGATAGTGAGTAAGGAATAACTTGAGTCTGATTTTAGCAATTTGAATAGTGATAAACCTAGTAAGGGCATTAAGAATACAAGGACCAAATGCTACTATGAGAAGCAATAGCAGGGGGCCAATGAAGGGGGCGAACCAAGGGAACCATTGTGGGAGGGTATCCCACCAAGTTGTCTGCTGGAGTGATTCCCTCCAGCGAGGTACTCATTCCTGTAATTGGGTCAGAGTTTCTTGGACCACCCCCAACTCATTAGCATAGAAACAACTTTCCTCCTGTAAGAAGAGGCAGACCCCTCCCCCCCCGCATGACACTGTGTAGGTCGAGCCCACACCTGTTTTGGAGGACCATTGAGGCAAGTGAATCGAGTTGGTGCCGCAGGGCAAGGGCCGACTGAGCAAGGGCAGAAAACTCTGCTGCGGGTTGTTGAGTTAACTCCTGGTACTGAACCTGAGACATCCCGAAGCCAGTGGCACCGAAGGCAACACATGATGCAGCCAGCAGGCTCACACTAAGAGGGACGGCCACAGGGGAGCATCAGGGGTGGCTAGGGGGTCTCCATATGAGTGGGGCATCACCTCCAGGGAGGACTGAAAATCGGGTAAGAGACTGGCAAGTGTGCATGACTGATTGTGCGGGGTGGTGCAGATTGATACACCTTGATCACAAGCCAGAAAAGGGTTGTTAGGCACACAGACCCGACTGTGGCCCATGATGGGAGAAGAAGTGTTGCCATACAGCAGCACCAGAGCCAGAAAGGGATAATCTGAGGTCCCCGGTACTGAGGTGGGAGGTGACACAGTAGATTGGTTGAGGATGACACATAGGTATTGGACGGGACCAGGCTTTATACAGATCCAGCAGTCAGACGGTAGGGGCGGATTTGAGTGGTTAAGCGCTTGGTGGGACGCGTTAATCATATCTAACAGTTGCGCTATAGTTGCTTGCTATGTGGGGATGGGGGACCCAGGGATGCGCCAGGGTGAGTTATTTTCTGTCTGACTCTGGGGGTTGACTGTAAGGCTTGGCGTGAACATGGACTTAATCATAACTTTGGCCATGGGGTCCATCCCCATAGGGCGATATTGGCCCAATAGGAAAATGATTCCTATAGCCCATGATGTGGCATTGGGTTCTAAGACTGAGAAGGGGAGCCGTATACAGTTATTGTTAGAGTAAGAGGATGGGGTGGCATTGCGTGACAAGGAAATCTGGATGCCATTGCACTGTTTGAGGTGCCACCACCTGGTGGACCATCGTTCCATTCCCAGCCAAGTCGCCACCAACGATGGACATCCCCAGGCTTCCGAGCAGAACTGAGGGCAGGTGTTTGGCTGTTGAGGTGTAGGAGCCCCACAGATGTAGATATCTACCAGCTGGTAACCTGAGTGAGGGCCATGGTAGGAACACCGTCTGTGATGTTCCCAGGAGGTATCAAGAAGCTGACATCCATCAAAATACAAGTTAACTTTTGGTGTGTGCCCATCCCAAGTGGAAGAAGTCAGTGGGGGTGCTGGTGCGGAATTGAGGGGGATAAGCTGGAAAGTCCATTTGCCAGTAATGGTGATATGAGATTTTGTCCCCCTTGACTGGCTGGGCAAGCTAGAGGCAGTGCGGAGGAACAGCACACCAGGTAGCAGAAGACCGGGACTGACTGGGGCCAGGAAAAACATGGTGAAATGCGCTCAGGAGTAGACAGCAGAGGGCCAGTAAAATTGGGATCTGTGACCTTAGGTAGAGAGAGCCATCATGGCTAACCCATTAGCAGATGAAACCCGTGGACAAACTAGTACAGTAATACACCCTAGGGACACCCAATAAGCAATGACAGTAGCAAGCATCTGGGGGAAAGTCCAGTCAGGAGGGGCAACAGTGTAGAGTCCGACTCCCAAGATGAGGGAAATCATGCCGATGAGAGGCAGGGACCACCGTGAAAAGGTGTCCATCAATCGGTGCGGTCTCGTTGAAGGTGAAGCCGTAGTGGGTTCGTGAAGTCTGTCTGGACTCTCCACTGGCGCGGCTCCTCGTCCAACTGATGAGCTTTCTTCATTCTGTAGTGGTGGACCCACGGGGTGACACCCGAGACCTTGAGGGTAGTAGGGGCATTTAAAACAACAGTGTGGGGCCCTGTCCACTGTGTTTTGAGGGAATCTTTCTTCCAATCTTTGACCCAAACTGAGTCCTCTGTCTGGAAGGAGTGTACCTGAGATCCTAAGGAGATTG
>NW_027398176.1:11163-13138 GCF_003265705.2 Callorhinus ursinus
AGCTGTGGCAGAATCCTGCAGCCCCCATGAATTCTCGAAGGCCCCTATTTGTCTGGGGCTGTGGCAGGCAGATGATGACCCTTTTCCTCTCCGGCCCTAGTTCTCTTTTCCCTTGGGTGAGGAGGAAACCAAGGTGTCAGACCTGTTTTTGGCAGATTTGTGCCTTCTTCCATGAGGCTCGGTACCCCAAGTCTGACAGGAGCTGTAGGAGGGCTTTTGTGCCTTTTGTGCAGTCTTCTTGTGTGTAACTGGCAAGGAGGAGGTCATCCACATACTGGAGGAGGGTGCATCATGTGGCCCCTCCTGGGAAGCTGGCAAGGTCCATGGCCAGTGCTTCCCCAAAGAGGGTTGGTGAGTTTTTTAAACCACTGCAGGAGGCGCGTCCAAGTCAGTTGCATCTGGCACCCTGTATCAGGTTCAGACCTTACAAAGGCAAATAGTGGCTGGCTCTGGGGAGCTAAGCAGAGGCAGAAGAAGGCATCCTTCAAATCTGGGCAAGTGAACCATCTGCCCGAACCTGGGATTTGCCCGAGGAGGGTGTATGGATTCGGGACCACTAGGTGCAGAGAGATGGTCACCTTGTTGATGGCATTACGTCTTGAACTTCTGGCTTCTTGACTGGCAGGAGTGGGTTATTCCAGGCTGTCTGGCACTCGACTAAAATACCTGCTTCTTTGAGTTTGGTCAGATGTTCCTGGACGATGATCTTAACTTCTTGTGGAAGGGGGTATTACCTTTGCCTCTGAGGTTGGGTTCCTGGGATCAGTTCAACAATGATAAGGGCCCAATTCTGGGCTAGTCCAGGTGGGTTGTTTTCAGCCCATACTGAAGGGAAGACAAGTCTGAACTCTGGCAGGCTGCTAGGTTGGTCCTGGGCACAGAATAGCCTCCATTCTTCTTCCCTTGGCGTGGTAATTGCTAGTATTAGAGACGCCATCTCCTCTTGCCTTAGGTTCAGTCGGAGGGTAGTGTGTCCAGTGGGCTCAAAGGTTATCTGAGCCCTAAGCTTGGAGAGTATGTCTTGGCCAAGGAGAAATGGGGCAATCAGGCAGATAAAGGAATGTGTGTTGGACTTTGTGGCCCCCGAGCTTGCACTGGCGAGCATGGGAAAGGGCTGTTGTACCACACGTATCCCCATGGCGCCGAGGATGTTTGCAGTCCTTTTGCTGAAAGGTGCCACTGGGGAGGTTACGACAGAATGCTTTGCTCCAGTATCAACCATAAATGTCACTGGTTGGCCCCCCACCTTCATTTTGACCGTGCTTTCATGGGGGGCAAGGAAGAAAGAGCCTGGTTCCCCTCAGTCTGAGTCCATTCCCGCAAGGCCTATGAGGTCCTCCCCTTGGGGTTCTTCCTTGTAGCGGCTGGGCTTCTGAGCCTTTCCCCGTTTGGGACATTTGTTTTTCCAATGCCCTTTCTCTTTACAGTAGGCATATTGATCCCTTGCCAAGGGGGTTCTGGGCTTCCCCCTTTCAGTGGTTGGGGTCTCCCCATCTTTGTGTTGTCCTTTTCATTCAGGGTGGCAGCATGGAAGCTGACTTTCTTTTTCATCTTTTTGTCGGCTTCCCGTTCAGCTGCAACCTCCCTGTTCATGTAGTCCTTACTGGGAATCTGGATTTGTTGGGTGATGTTCATCCAGGCAAAACCCTCTAGTTTCTGAAGTTTCTTTCTGATGTCTGAGGAAGCCTGAGCCACGAAGGTGGTGTTTACCATCTGATGGCTTTCCTGTGCCTCGGGGTCAAATGGAGTGTATATCCTGTAGGCTTCACATAGTCTTTTGTAGTAGTCCCCAGGGGACTCCCCTGGTTGTGTCCGAGGATACCTTAGTCATCTTCATGGTTTTCTTAGCTCCTGCATGGATTCCCCGGAGGAGGGCCTCCTGATACTTGCGGATGTGGGCCTGTTCCTCGGTTGTGGTGAAGTCCCATGCTGGGTGCTCTTCGGGTGCGGATGTGTTAGCCCAGGCACCAGGATC
>NW_027398177.1:0-13136 GCF_003265705.2 Callorhinus ursinus
TATTACTTTGAGTGTACTGTTATTTTACAATCGCAGGGGGCACCCTTCCCCTTAGGATGCTGACCACCATACTCTGTCTTGCTTTTCTTTTCTGATGCAAATGTCTCTCACAAGGGTCAGACTATCAATGGTTTGCCTTTGTTTTCTTTTGAATAATTTCCTATTCCATAGAGATTTGATCTTATGGAAGTCTTCTTCTGAAGTTCTTTTCAGACACATACTTGACGATATTGTTTGGAAGCTTAAGTCAGCCTAGAGCTATCTCTTCTTCCCAATCCAGATTCTTCACCTCAAAACTATGTCCATCCAATATCTTCACCCAGGTAGTCTCTGCCTTAGGGATTCATGAGATAAAATCCTTCTAGAGATGTGAGGACTATGGACTGAGTTGGTTGAAAGCTAAGTTTTTGTTTCACAGGGTAGACCTTAAAGTGGCTAATAATTTTATGTCATAACCCTAATTCATTTCCACTGGCATCTACAGAATATCTACGGATATTCTTACAAGCTTTACAAGATTTGATACCTTCCTTCATAGATTTCTATATGACACCGTAGGGGCACAACTCCTGGCATTCTCATTCACATATTGTCATGTTACTTGCTCAATGAAAAGTACAGTAATACAATGTGACTAATTTATATGACATCTAGAAAAAAAATAATTTTCGATGTTTCTTTGGCCACAAAAAGGACCAGTCAACAGAATGTGCTCGTTCCCCTGATAGGTAGAGCTGTATAATGAAATTTGCAAGTATGCAGCTTTTGTGACTAAAAGAAACTAGTGGTAGGTGCATCTACCTCATTGTTCCAACTTAGGACTCACAATGCAGTCTTCTCATCTTAAATCATTGGTAGCCTCTCCTATGAAGGAGGGTATAAATGGCATGATAATCCGGTGCTGCTTGGTAAATAGTTATATAGTTTTCACTACATATCAATAAGTTGGAATCCTGGATTGCACATTAATTTTTTCTGAGATTGGATTGTTAAATCTCTGAAAGGCTGATTAACTCAAATGAATGAGAAAAAAAATTAGTTCCTGAACTTGCAGTGAATGCTAGGAGCACTATGTTACTATGTAAGGCCCTGATTGATCAGTCGTTTCCACTTTTTCACTGGCATCTCTTTTCCTTTTCAAAATCCAACAAAGAGAAAAATATATTCCTTTGAGAAAAATGTTTGCATAATGACCTAGTAGTCATTCTTGATGAAGACAACAAATTACAAATTTATAATTATAAATCACAACAAACTGTCATTAAAGTAATCCATTCTCAAATCTCACTGAAGGGTTTAGATGACAAGAGAAAGTCAGAATTCAACATCAAATTATTGCTCAAAGTTTGGGAATTTTTAAACATACTGAAAAATATTAGTAGGGACTCAGACGTTTATATACCAATATTCACAGCAGCATTACTAAACAATAGCCAAAAGGTGGAAAAACTCAATTGTCCACTGACAGATAAATAAAATGTGGTATGTATAAAATATTGCTTATCTTAGACTACCACAATCTTTTTTATTACAGTCTTACTATAAAAAGTATTACTTTATGAATTCAGTCAACTTCATCTATGAAGAGGAATGATACTACCAGTAGCAAGGAGCAATATGAATATAATAAACATTTTTATCAGTGAAAATTTTCATATTATACAAAACAGCCTTATATCTCTTACTATAGAGAAATAAAAAGTCCTTTTCAGTAGGACAGAAATTAAGAGACTGACTTACCGAACTTGTACTTAACAGGTTTTCCAGAAGTTGTTCAATTTTGCCCGCTTGTTTTTTGACTGTAACTTCTAACTTGTCATTTTCAACTCCAAGCCTAAAATGAATATTTTTAAAATTACTCTCACTCACAAATTTTAAAAGTACCGTATAATTTCTAAACAAACAGCTGAAGGTCTTACATAAATTCTTAAAAATTTAAAAAGTAGAAGATCTGGCAATTGTGCCATTTTTCTGGTTGTGTTTTGTAGTTAATGTGCAAAATTTAAAGATAATATGCAAAATTTATGCATTTCAAAATAGCGCAAAGCTGAAACTTTTATCCAGCTTCACAATGATGTACTTATTATCGTAACTGATATCTTTCTCATACTACACTGCTTATCTGCTTTAGAAATACTCAAGTTATTTTCTGTGCTGCTTTAAATTGTACTTTTGCACGTGATCTTTCAACGTTTCAATACATCTTACAGCCTCTGCATGTCCATCTTGTGCTTCTTGCAACTAAGAAAGAAAAAAAAGAAATAATTTTAACTACTGGGAATCTAGTATAAAACCATCATCAGCTGTCTTTGTAAATAAAATTTTATTGGGTACAGCTACACTCTCCTCTCCATACTGATTTATGGCTACAGCAGAGTTGAACTGCTGCAACAGAGACCTATGGCCTACGAAGCCTAAAACATTTACAGGGAATCTGTTTCTCTCTCTCTCTCTCTCTCTTCCTCTGCCCTTCCCCACTGTCCCTTCTCTCTCTCAAATAAATAAAATCTTAAAATATTTACAATCCCCTTACAAATAAGTTTGCTGATTTCTCCAGTTACTAAAACATTTTTAATGTTTTTAAATTATATTTTATCAGCTAAACCTACAAATTTATATATTTGTCAAAGGGGGAAAGATAGGAAATTACCTTATGGGAAACATTTCCATTTTTGTATTCTAAGCACCACATCAATTATAATTTTAAATATTCACATATGTGAATGACCATGGCTATTCCAGGGATTATAGAAGTTAACATGTTGCTTTCAGTGACAACTAGATATTTCATGGAATAGTATGAGAGGCATTATCTTTGTAGGAACCACAATGCCTGGGGTCTGAATCCCAGCTCACTGGGTATTAGCTGTGTGACCTGAAACAAATTACTTAAAATTTCTGTGTCTCAGTTTCTTCTCTGTAAAATGAAGATAATAAAAGTATCTACCACACTGGGATGTGGGGAAGATTAATTTAGGAAATATACATGACCTCACTTTTTTTTATTTTTATTTTTTAAAGATTCTATTTATTTGACAGAGAGAGAGAGAGAGACAGCGAGAGAGGGAACACTAGCAGGGAGAGTGGGAGAGGGAGAAGCAGGCTTCCCGCGGAGCAGAGAGCCCGATGCAGGACTTACTTGATCCCGGGACCCTGGGATCATGACCTGAGCTAAAGGAAGACACTTAACAACTGAGCCACCCAGGCGCCCCTGTACATGAACTATTTAGAAGGGTATGTGGCAGGGCGCCTGGGTGGCTCAGTTGGTTAAGCGACTGCCTTCGGCTCAGGTCATGATCTGGAGTCCCGGGATCGAGTCCCACATCGGGCTCCCTGCTCAGCGGGGAGTCTGCTTCTCCCTCTGACCCTCTTCCCTCTCGTGCTATCTCTCATTCTCTCTCAAATAAATAAATAAAATCTTTAAAAAAAAAAGAAGGTAAGTGGCACACACCAAATTTTGTCTGCAATTAGCAATATTATAGTTGCTGTATGTTATGTTCTAAAAATATTTGATATTTTAGGCAGATGGCAGGCCAATGAAAGTGGTCTCTTATACAAGTTATATTGAAATTGTTCTTCCTACCACTGAAAGGGGCAGCAAATGGGGAGCATGAGGCCCAGAATAAGAATACATCCTCAGTACTTCAAAAAACTTTCACCAATTCCACTAGCTAACAGTACTTTTTCCACTTACAATTTTAACTTACTTCCTCTCTATACTACTCAGTGGACAATCTCATGAACTACAGTGCAAACAGTACCTCCTAGACTGAGTAATAAATATTTACAGGACCATCAGAGGCAAGGTAAAGCCACTGACATGGAAATAATGGACTCTTGCTAAATCAACATTCCCAAATCATTTCATGTTTACATTATCTTAGCAACTGTTTGTGTTACACCACTTTAGCAAGTACTCTGATGAATACATTAAGGCTACGCGGTATGGCATATCAGAAAAAACTGTCCCCAGGGGCGCCTGGCTGGCTCAGTGGGAAGAACATGCGACTCTTGACCTTGGGGTCATGAGTTCAAGCCCCACAATGGGTGTAGTAATTACATAAATAAATAAATTCACAAACAAACTTTAAAAAAGAGGTAAAAACAAAAAGAAAAAAGAAAAAAGAAAAGCTGTCCTCGAGCTTTATAGTTGGTAAAGTAATCTCAGTACTGGCTGCAAAATGAAGAAAGGCAAATTCAGACTGTTTTTCCACAGTGAGGGGGAATAAACAAGCATTTGATTGAACACCTCTCCTCTGTCAGATTAAATGCTCTCAATTTTACATTTAATTGCTTCAAATACATTTAGAATAAAAGCTTTGTTATGTCAGTGTTTTCAATCAGAAATTACTGACATGCTATAAAGTACTTAATTTTATCCTAAAAACTGTTAAGTTAAAATATTCTCAATTTATACAAGGATAGGTACCATGCATATCCCATACCTTCCCCCTTAGATAAACGTGGACGTAGAAAGACAAAATTCTCTCTCATGAAAAAAATAAAACCAACGTAAAATAAAGGACTAAACCGTTCTGCACAGACTAGATGAGACGAGTGTGAAGACAGTAAAGGCCGTGGGAATTAGAATAGTCAGAGAGAGCTTCATGGAGAATGAGAGACTAGGAGCCAGGTCTGAACAGTGCAGGACTAGGCAAGAGGAAGGGAAATTAAAAGGACAGAAAGGACACCACGAGGAAAAGGCTGAGAGAGGGTGAAATCAACCCAATCCACTCCGAGGATAAAATCTGACGGCAGGGAAATCAAAACAGATGCCCAGACAATAATTAAATGAACGTTCAGAGCAGCATTAATGGCCATAAAGTGGGAAACAACCCAAAGGTGCATGAAATGATGAACGAACAAGGGTTTTGGCCCACAATGGAGTACTGTTTGACAATAAAAAAACAATGAAGCACTGATAGACGCTGTAACACAGATGAACCCTGAAAAGAGGAAGTGAAAGAAGCTAGTCACAAAGGACCACACACCGTGTGACTCCCTGTAGATGAAATATTCAGAATAGGCAACTCCATAGAGGCGGGAAGTAGACTGGTGGTTGCCTGAGGCTGGGGGCTCAAGGACGAAGGGTTTCTTTTCAGGGTGATGAAAATGTTCTACTTGATGGCAGTGATAGTTGCACAACTCTATGAATACCATCAGAAACATTGAACTATACATGTTAAATGGGCGAATTGTATGGTATGTGCATTATATCTCAATAAAGTTTTTAAAAATTCCACTGGGGCCGCCGGGGTGGCTCGGTCATTAAGAGGTTGCCTTCGGCTCAGGTCATGGGGGCAGGGTCCTGGGATCCAGCCCCACATCAGGCTCCCTGCTCGGCGGGAAGCCTGCTTCTCCCTCTCCCACTCCCCCTGCTTGTGTTCCCTCTCTCGCTGTGTCTCTTTCAGATAAATAAAATCTTAAAAAAAAAAAAAAATCCAATGGCAGGACCTAGATAATTTTCTTAATTCTTAATTTCTTAATTCTATCTTTTGGGTGTATATACTACATATGATCTGAATATTTCTATGCATTTACAATATATCTAAAAGGAAAAGAAAATGAAGGAAATGCCTAAGTTCAACTGGTTTGTAAAATGACTTTTCTGTACAAGTTATCCTAAAATCAGTACAGATTCTATATCCATTCATAAAAGTGAACACGAGAAATAAGACAATTTTCTGAAACATTCCATTAAACATTATCTTCTGATTTTATATGGCTCACTCATCATGGTAACAGAGATACCATTAAAAAACATTGCAACTGAGTGGCTCAGTTGCTTAAGCATCCAACTCATGATTTCAGCTCAGGATCATGGAATCGAGCCGGCGTGGGGCTCTGTGCTGGGCAAGGAGTCTGCTCGAGATTCTCTCCCTCTCCCTCTGCCTCTCCCCGCACTCACGCGTGTGCATGCGCACGTGCTCTTGCTCTCTCTCAAATAATACATAAATCTTTAAAAAAATTGTTTAGTAGGAAAAAACAAGTCCCTCAATTTCTGTGAGGGATGCACAAGTCTCAACTTTCCTAAGGGTAAATACTGTAAGAAAAAAAAAAGTATAACACAAATAGAAGAATGAAAGTCAAAGTTTAAGAAATAAGTGCATTGTGAAGATACTAAAATTGCACTAAATTATAATGAAAATACAAAAGAAAGTGGTCCATGGAAATTAGCATCCTAAAACACTTTATATTAACCTGCTACAGATTAACTGTTGACACATGCTACATTCAAAACATACCTGACGTCTGTTTTGACCTAATTTCTTCCTCAAATCCTGTGTCTCATCTTCTAAATTAATACGGCAACGTGATGTAACCTCCAGTGAAGCCTCTGACATAGACTGTTTTTTTAGGGCATCAGCCAGTTCTAGCTGAAGGTGTCTCACGGCTACCTAATAAGACGTTTCTGTTACTGATTTTATAAATTATCTTACTATTAAGTTATGTTAATAATACGTAACTCGAACATATGTACTTTGAAAAATATCACCACATACAGGTGTGATCCTCCTGCCTGGTCAGTATTAGGTTACTTAGATAATTAATTCAGCCCCACTATCCATTCCTTGTTGATGAATCTGCAAAGCTTCCCAGCCTACTGAAGACTCAAAAAGAAATGGGTATATAGGTGAGCCTAGCAGTGGTAAATTCAACATTATGAAATGTTTTCCCTCTTTTTTATTAGAGGCTTAAATTAATGTCAAAGTTCCTCACATATTCCATCCTCTGCTCAAATCCTTCCAAGAGATTACTATCTCAGAACAAAAGTGAAGTCATTCTAATGGGCTTCGAGGCCCTAGATAACCTGGCTTTCACCTCCCTCCCTGACCTCCATTCCTGCTACACAAGAATCCTGCCGCCCCCCGTTAATCTGAAAATGGAGATCCAATGCCAAATTAATATATTACAGATATAATTCTCTTTGTATTGGACAAACTCATGCCCAAATGATAGTAATTGAGCTTTGAAAGAAGCAAATTATTTGTAAAATTGCCTTAAAAAATTATAAATAGCAGTGGGAAGATTAAATCAAACAGTTTTGCTAAAGCTCACCACAGTTGTCCCAAATTATAATTTAATGAAAAGTGCCTGCAAAGAGTTAAAAGGTCATAAGATACATGATTTCAGACTAAAAATTCAAATTTATATAAATAAAAATAAAATTATTCCAACCTAAGATGTATAAAAAGCTACCAAAGGAAAAGTACTGACATACAGCATCTACACTTCAGTTCATGTGGGAAATCTGGAATAAACCGTCAAGTCCATCCACTTAATTGAATCTCAATTTCAAAATGCTCATTTCAGGTATGAACATTTCCATTTATCTATTCGTCATGGTATTAAAATGTGGTGACAAAGATTAAAGTTATTATTTTAGCAGTATAAGACTAAATTATTAATATCAGCCTACTATCTATTAACAATTGATAACTTAACCTCTTAAACTTTCATAGACGACACAACAATTTTATTCAAATTAAAGCACCTCTCAAATCTTAATTTTTATTTACTGGATACAAGTTATGCTGAATTAGAGTCTCTCTATTTTTTATATTCAACTAGATTCAAAATTCAGCCATAATCATTCAGGTCATGATCTCGGGGTCATGAGGTGGCGTTCTCTGATGTGGAGCCCTCTTGGGATTCTCTCTCCCTCTCCCTCTGCCCCACTCCCATTCATGTGCAGGTGCACTCTTTCTCTCTAAAAATAATAATAATCAAATATTACTTTGAATTTTCTCTTAGAAAGCTTGAAAAATATTTATCTTTCTGGATACTTACTTCTCTTTCTGCTTTCTCCTTTTCATACTGATACATTCTTTCTTTTAAAAGATTACATTCATTGATTAACTCTTTATTTCTTTCTTCCAGCCAAAGACCTTGTTTTTCACTTTCAGCTTGAAGTTTTTTTATGATATCCTGAAACTGGTCTTGGATATTAATTACGACATTTTCTTTACTGGCAGCTTTGTTGTGAGCATCGTCTAGTTGCTGTTGAAGCAACATATTTTCACTTTGTAGTTGAGATAATCTCTCCTCTAAGGATTCCTGCTTTCCGTGTTCATTTTGATACATGTGTTTCATTTCCTTTTTCTGACACTGTGTTTGACTTAGGTCTCTTTGTACACATTCTAAAGCCAAAGTCTTTTCCCTGAGAGCATCTCTTGTGTGATGGAGCTCAATTTCTAGAGTATTGAATTTACTTTCAGCTTTAGAAAGGTTTTGAGAAAGAAGCTCATTGTTTTCTTTTAGGTTAGACACATCAAACTTCAGTTTGTCCTGCAGACGAAACCATTCATCTTCTGCTCTCTGGAAAGCAAGTTCTAGGTCTCTTTTTGATGCCTGACTTTGATCATAATTCTCTATAGCAGTAGCTAGTCTAGCTCGGTAAGATTCAACTTTTCTGTCCAGTCTGTCTTTGTTTTGCTTTTCATTCTCCAGTTTAGACTTTAGCATTGTATTCTCAGTGGTCAGAGCATTAATCTGTCCACTATATTCTAATATTGTTTTTGTTAATGTTTCCACCTTCAGTTTTATGATCTCTTGAAGACTGACATTGTTTTCTTTTCTAATTTCAATGCCTTCACAATATTTCTTTTCCATGTCCTGGTTCTTATTGTTTATTGTGTCTCGATCCAGTCTTAGCATGGCAATTTCATCCTGCCACATGTGGGTTTTAGGCAACAGATCTTCTTCTTTTTCATGACTATTAGAAATCTAAGTAAAACAAAAGAGACTTTTAGCTGGAATTCAATAAAATGACATTATCATGATTTTCTCTGAAATTAAAGAATAACCTATGTTTATACAATGAATAGGTTGCAGTTGGTGGATATCCCAACTGGAAAAGAATAAAGTTGGGTCCAAACCTCAAACTTTAGACCAGCATAAATTCCCACAGGTTCAAAAATTTAATTGAAGACAGTGAATGCATGAAAGGAAGAAAGAAACCAAGACAAAATGTTTAAGAATCTCAGAACTGGAAAGGTCTTTCTCTGATTTACAACAAACCCAGAAAGCCTGAAATAAAAGATTAATAAATCTGATAGATAACAGTCTGATATCTAACACAGCTCCCCCACAATATAAAATCCCTAGCTCTGCATTTATTTTGACAGATTAAATTTCCTAAAATTCTTTTTTCCTGACAATATTCCATAGAAATTCTACTTTTCTAACGTTTCTATAGTCAGTTATAAGAATTACACCTACTGATAACTGACAAATCTAAGCACTATACTATAAACACTTCTACATACATCAGTGAACTTTTTGGTGTTCACAACTCTAGAATGGAGAGCTTAAAAACATTAAGTGAGCTGCAGGACTTTCCCCGGGTCTTCTTACTTCACTACTAGTGCTCTTACACCAAACCGCAGCTCTTCTCTAGTGTAAATCATAAATACAAAAGAAACCTTATGTTTCAAAATACTGATGGTAAATAAGGTAAAATTTATACAGCTCTTAGAAAAATCATGAGATTATTTGCTGCTGCAATAAATTTCCTCTTCATGATGTTTAAAATGTTTAAAATAGGGGAAAATACACTGAGCTATTTTAGTAGGAATACAACACTCATCAATACGTTATCATTAGCATATGATTGTTTCAAAAGCGCTTTGGATACTACTTGGAGCAAATGGCTACTTTCTCAAAAGTAGAGACTAAATCCAAAATAAAGTCTCTGAACAGGCTACACTCTTCCTCCTGTTCATCACTGGCAGTATTAAGCTAACTTCTCTTTCAATACAGAGGTGATGAAGTAACTGCCAAAAATTGAAACATATGTTGTTAGTAGCAATAGTTTTGAGCATATGGAAAGCTCATCAATTCTTATGGAAAATAATAAAAGCCTCTCCTTTGGATGAGGACATTATGAACGTCACTATTTGACTCTTGCAGACAAACGCATTTAAATTAAGGATATTACTTTATCCACTGGACCAAAAATGTCACCACCACCTAGGCCCCCCCAAATACATACACACACACACATATGCTTTAAAAATCCTCTATGCTTTCCACGATCTACGGTGTTGGTTTTTAAAATATATATATGCATACATGGAGAAAAAGTAATTTTAGAAAATAAAATGTATATATATACAAATACATACACACATGTACTTAAAAATAACTAAAGAAAATACCCCAGAATTCATTCTGTTATTAGCCACTTCCATCTCCGTTTGTTTGCAAAGCTGATTCTTTAGAATTCCATCTTGTAATACTCTGGCATTCTGTTCTCCAGAAAGTTGTAACTTAGCGTCATTTCGCTCTTCTACAACCTAGAAGACATGTTTTCATTAGGATTTTGGATCACACCAGTAAAAAAAAAAGTCAAAAGCTTAAGAGAACTAAAAAAAATGTTCAAAAGTAGTAGCCTTTTTAAATACAAGGATTTTTATCCTGCCTGAATAACTCAAATTTTAATTTAAATGACAGCTAAATTTGTCATAGAGTAAAAGTACAAGAAGATATAGAATGTGAAATAAAATTTCTTTACAAAACATTTAACTAGTTCCATCATAGTCTCAAGGCGATTTAGCCTGTATTTTAACATTAAAAATCCAAAACTGAGCCTGGGTGGCTAAGTTGGTTAAGTGTCCTACCCTTGCTTTTGGCTCAGGTCATGGTCTCAGGGTTGTAAGATCCAACCCTGAGTCGGGCTCTTCATTCAGCGCACAGTCTGCTTGAGCTTCTTATTCTTTTCCCTCCCTCTCCCTCCCCCTTTACTCCTTCCCCTGGTCATGGTCTCTCTCTAAAAATAAATAAAATCTTAAAAAAAAAAAGGCAACATTCACATTTATCTCAATTTACCTTCTATCCCTTCATTCAGGAAATATGTAGAGAGCATATAGGAGAAGCCAAGAATCCCAATAAGTTAATAATTTTAGATAAAAATATTATAGTTCCTATTAGGATAAAATTAAAGTTTTTATCTGTTTTATACCTAAATAATATACATTAAATCACGGGGATATTATAAATAATATTGATCGAAATAGGCAATTTATATCAAAGATTTACCTGATCCAAATTATTTCTTACAGTCCTCAATTCCACATCTAGTGTTCCAAGAGAAAGTTCAAGTTGTTGTTTCATTTCGACTTCTTTATTATACTGCTCTTCTTTTTCTCTGAATTGCTCCCTCATTTTTTCATATAATATATCAGCATTTCTTCTTTTTTCTTTTTCACATTTTAAGGTAAATCTGCAAATAAATGTGCTTATTTTAAAATGTTTTGTAAGCGATAAAAAGTTCATTTTATGATCTGGTTCCAGATCATACGTTGGTTTATTATCCAAATGAAATTTCTATGTTCTCAATTTTTTTCCTTTCTCGGGCTCATGTTTAATTTCTCACTTCAATCTCTTCCAAAAGATATATATAGTTGAAAAGAAGCAATGAGAAAGCATTACGCAGCTTAGTAATAAGTTTTAGTACTAACTCTGGTAGATATTGTAGAGAAAGGAATTTTGAAATTATTCAAGAAAGTTAGAATTAAAAATTATCATTTTTCCCATACAGTCATAATCACTCCTCCTCCATTAGAACAGATAATTGAGTTACTAATTAAAAAGAGAAGTTGCTCTTTATAAAAAAGTTTATAAATTCACTAGAAGTACATTTCTATTTCACAAAACATCACAGGTACCTCCAAAAATAATTTGCAGTATAAGACAGCATCTGCAGATGTCATTTACACAACATACACCTGCAGATTACTGTGATCCAGAACTAGGCTGGGGAGTCGAATATCTGTTGCCCTATACATTTTATATTTCTTCTGCAATACTCTCAATTTACCTTGTTGATGATTATTCATTTTTTTTAAGATTTTATTTATTTATTTGACAGAGAGAGAGAGCACAAGCAGAGGGAACAGCTAGGCTCCCTGCCGAGCAGAGATCTGGAGATGGGGCTCGATCCCAGGACCCTGGGATCATGACCTGAGCCGAAGGCAGACCCTTAACCAACGGAGCCACCCAGGCGCCCCTATTATCCATTTTATAAATCATTTGAAAACCCCTTTTAGAACAACACAGGATCCACATTAAGTAAACAATAAAGAGTCGTACGTGCTTACAGCATAGACTTTTGGATTAATTTTATAAGAGAGAGATTGAAAAAACTGAGCAGTAATCATTTTCCATCTTACTTTTTAATCGCTGCGTATGTTTAAAACTGAATAAATTTTAAAAAGTTTTCCTGTCTTGAGAAAAATGGCCATTTCATACTCTGTTGATGGGCATACAAATTAATATAAACTTCCCTGAGAACAGTTTAAAAATAGGATCAAAGACCTTCTTTAAAAATTTTTATACTTTAAGCAAACAATACTATATTGAAGAATTTATTCCAAGTAAGGAACCAGAATTGTAGAAACAGATTTATATAAAAGATATTCCTTACAGCATTAATTAAAGTATAGAAAAATGGAAAATAACCAAAATTCAATTTGTTAAACAAGGAGGATTCCATATGGTGGACTTCTATATGGTCATTAAAATTATGATATGGAATATACATTAAATTATCAGTAGAAGTATTCACTGTCAAGAACTTGCTGAATTATTTTGAAGAACCTCATACTTCACACTACTAAAGAAGTTGTCTTCCCTAGAAAAATTCCAGAGGGTAAGGTAGCAATTGTAACACTTCTCCTACACATCTGTATTACAAAAGTAAGTAGTTCAAGGGGCACCTGGCTGGCTCACTTGGTAGAGCATGCAACTCTTGACCTCGTAGCTGTGAGTTCAAGCCCCACACTGGGTGTGGAGCCTATTAAAAAAAAAAAAAAAGGTAAATAGTTCAAATATTTCCTTAAAACCAAGATGTCATACCTCAAATGGCCAAGTTCTTGTTCCCATTTCACTTTTTGATGCCCTAACTGCGATTTCAATTCTTTTGTTTCTGATGGCTCCTTTTGTAGTCCATTAACCTTATTTTCCATTTTTGTATTTTTTCTTTTAAGTTGTTCTACTAATCTTTTATACGAAAGAATCGCATCCTGGATTTTTAGAAAAGTAGCAGAATCTACATCACAGAAAAAAACAAGAACAAATAAAACATATAGGGCGCCTAGATGGCTCAGTTGGTTAAGCATCCAACTCTTGGTTCC
>NW_027398178.1:0-8286 GCF_003265705.2 Callorhinus ursinus
TTTTGAAATCCGGAAAGTGCTCAGAGCAGGAGAAATCTGCATGCCCATCCCAATGAACTCCCACATTCAGAGGCACCCTTCCCGCAAACCCTAAGCCTGACCCTCACCGTGCCCCAGGCTCTCAACCCAGCCCACTGGGAAACTTGCCACATTGCTGGCATATCAAGAGAACCATGCCCCTAGGCCCTAACCCTAACCCTAGATTGGGTTCTGATGGGTCTCTCCCCAGATGTCTGGCTACAAAACCCTAGGTACTGGGGTAACCTGAGCAATATCAGAGGATTCAGCTAACCATCAAAAAGAAACCGTGCCTTTTGGAACTCCATAAAGGATTCAGAGCTGAGAACTGTTCATGCCCATCCCATCGAACCCTCAGCCACAAACTCTGAGCCTGACACCCACAGTGATCAACTCTCTCAACTCAGACCCCCACGAAGCTCTGCCCAGCGCAGGCAGATCTGGCCTGCTGGCACCTGGGCCCTAACCCGAACCCTAGTTTTTTTTTTTTTTTTTTGAGGGGTTTGTCCCTAGAGGCCTGGCTCCAAAGCCCCAGGGATTTGGGACAACGGAGCAATACCAGAGGTCTCAGCATGCCCTTCAGTAGGAAGTGGTGGCATTTGAAACCCCAGAAATGACTCAGAGTAGAAGAAATCTGCATGCCCATCCCAACAAATCCCCACTTTCATTAGTTCCCTACCCCCAAACACTGAGCCTGACAATCACCCTGACCCACGACCTCAACTCAACCCCACAGAAAGATCACCACAGCACCGGCTAATCAGACCTGCATGCCCATAGGCCCTAACCATAACCCTGGAATAGGGTCTGATGTGTCTCTCCCCAGAAACCTGGCTCCAAATCCCCATGGATTGGGGGTCACAAAGCAATGCCAGGAAACTCAGGCTGCGACCTAGTAGGAAACCCTGCCATTAGGAAGTCTGGAAAGGACTGAAAAGAAGAGAACTCTGCATGGCCATCCCAATGAACCCCTAATTTCAGTGGCCCCTTGGCAGCAAGCCTGAGCCGGACACATACCCTGACCCATGCCCTCAACTCAACCCCCCGGAAGCTCCCAACAGTGTTGGCAGATTGGGGCTGCCAAGACACAAAGCCCTAATCCAAAGTTTAAGTTGGGTTCTGAGGGTTCTGTCCCCAGAGGCCTGGCTCCAAAGTCCCATAGAGGTGACATTTGAGCAATACTGGAAGAATCAGCATGCCATCCAGAAGGAAACCACACCATTTGGAACCCTGGGAAGGATTCAAAGCAGGAGAAATCTGCATGTCCATCCCAGCGAACCCTGACTTTCAAAGTACCCTGACCACTATACCCTGAGCCTGAAACTCACCCTGACCCATGCACTCAACTCAACCCCCTGGGAAGTTTGCCATAGCGCAGGCAGATCGGGCCTGCCATGCCCCGGGCCCTAAACCTAGTTTGATTAATAGGAGTCTGTAATCAGAGGTCTGGCTCCAAATTCCCCGGGATTGGGTTCACCAGAGCAATACCAGAGAACTTAGTCAGCCATTCACAGGGACACCGAGCCATTTCTGACTCCCAAAATGCTTCAGACCAGGGGAAATCTGCATGCCCATCCCATAGATCCCCCACATTCTCTGGCCCTCTGGTTCCAAATGCTGATTCTGACTCTCACCCTGACCCATGCCCTCAACTCAGCCCCCCGAGAAGCTCCCCATAGCGCCAGCAGATCTGGCCAGCCATGCCTCTTGTGCCTAACACTAACCCTAGATTGGCTTCTGAGGGATATGTTCCCAGAAGCCTGGCACCAACGCCCCCATGGATTAGGGATAATGAAGCAATATCAGAACTCAGCCTGCAACCCAGAAGGAAACTGCGCTATTCAGAAATCCAGAATGGATTCAGAGTAGGAGAATTCGGCAATGCATCCCAGTGAACCCCCACTTTCAGTGGCACCCTAGCCACAAACCCTGAGCCTGACACTCACCCTGACCCACGCCCACAAATCAGACCCCCGAGAAGCTCGCCATAGCACAGGCAGTTCAGAGCTGCCATGCCCCTGTGCCCTAACCCTAACTGAGGGTTGGTTTCTGAGGAGTCTGTCCCAGAGGCCTGACTCCTTAGCCCCTTGGACTGGGGAAACCTAACCAATACCAGGGGACTCAGACGGAGTTGAGGGCATGGGTCACAGTGATTGTCAGGCTCAGTGTTTGCAGGAAGGCGGCAAATGAACCCATGCCATTTGGAACACCAGGAACGATTCAGAGCAGGAGAAATGTGAAGGCCCCCCTGAGCCCATTCCAGCAAACCTCCACTTTCTTTTTTTTTTTTTTTAATATTTTATTTATTTATTTGAGAGAGAGAGAATGAGAGATAGAGAGCATGAGAGGGAAGAGGGTCAGAGGGAGAAGCAGACTCCCCCTTGAGCAGGGAGCCCGATGTGGGACTCGATCCCGGGACTCCAGGATCATGACCTGAGCCGAAGGCAGTCGCTTAACCAACTGAGCCACCCAGGCGCCCAAACCTCCACTTTCATCAGTCCCCTGGCCGTCTATCCTGAGCCTGACACTCACCCTTACCCACAGCCACAAAGCAGCCCTCCAGGAAGCTCGCCACAAAGCTGGCAGATTAGACCAGCCAACTTCTTGGGCCCTAACCCTAACTCTATGTTGGGTTCTTAAAGGACCACCCCCAGAGGCCTGTCTCCCAAGCCGCAGGGATGGGGACATGTGAGGAATACTAGCGGACTCATCCTTCAACAATGTGTGAAATCATGCATTTTGGAACTCCAGAAATGATTTAGAGCAAGAGAAACCTGGATGAAATCTTGAACCATTCCCTGCTTAGGTATAATTTAATACAGTGCTGAATACAAACCCAGAGCCTGATATCTCCCTAATTCTAGCCCTCATATCAGACCTCTGTGAAAATCTCTACACCTCAACAGATCATATCGTCCACGTTCTTGGCCCACTCCGTAACCCTAGCTCAAGACATGTGTGTAAACATGAACACACCTTTCTACAAAGACGACTTACAACCGACCAACAAACACCCGAAAAAGTGCTCAACATCACCAACCATCAGGGAAATACAATCAAAACGACCATGAGATACCACCTTAACCAGTTAAAATGGCTACAATTAACAAGTCAGTGAACAACAAATGTTGGCGAAGATGCATAGAAACGGGAAACCTCTTACACTGCTGTTGGGAATGCAATCTTGTACAGCCAGTCTGTAAAATGGTATCAAGTTTCTTCAAGAAGTTAAAAATAGAGCTACACTATGACCCAGCAATTGCACTACTGGATATTTACCCAAAAAATACAGGTTTAGAAGAAAGTAGTGGCACCTGCCCCCCAGTGTTCACAGCAGCAATATCCACTATAGCCGAAATATGGAAAGAGCCCAGATGTCCACGGACAGATGAATGGATAAGAAGGTGTGGTGTCTATGTATGATGGAATATTATTCAGCCATCGGAAAGGATGAAAACCTACCATCACATCGACCTGGATGGAACTGGAGGGTATTATGCTGAGCAAAATAAGTCTATCCGAGAAAGACAATTGTCATATGGTTTCGCTCATATGGGAAATACAAGAAACAGCACAGAGGATCATGGGGGAAGAGAGGGAAAACTGAATGGGATGTCATCAGAGAGGGAGAAAAACCATGAGAGACTTCTAACTATAGAAACAAACTGATGGTTGCGGGAAGGGAGGGGGATGGGGAGATGGGCTAACTGGGTGATGGCCATTAAGGAGGGCACGTGAAGGAATGAGCACTGGGTGTCATACACAACGGATATATTATTGAACACTACATCTGAAACTAATGATATACTATAAGTTAAACAAAGAGAACTCAAAAAACAAGCCAAAAATTTGGATGGAACCACAAAAGATGCTGGACAGCTACAGCAATCCCAAAAAATACAAACAAAGCTGGAAGAGTCACACTTCCAGATTTCAAGAGATACTACAAGCTGTAGTCATCCTAACAGTATAGTCCTGTCACAAAAAAAGACACAGTGACCATGGGAAAAGGACAGAAAGCTCAGACATAAACCCATAGTTATATGGTCAATTAATCTTTCAAAAGCAGGCAAGAATATTGAAAGGCAAAAGGACAGTCTCTACAGCAAAAGGTGTTGGGAAATTTGGACAGCTATGCACAAAAGAATGAACTTAGACCACGTTCTTACACCATACAGACAAATAAACTCAAAACAGTTTCAAGACCTCAATGTGAGACCTGAAACCATAAAAATCCTACAAGAGGGCACAGATTGTAACTTCTTGGTATGGACCATAGCAACATTTTTCTAGACTGTCTCCTGAGGCAAAGGAAAGCAAAGCAAAAATAAACTATTTGGACTACATCAAAATAAAAAGTTTCCTCACAGCAGAAGAAAAATGAAAAAGTAGTAATAATAAGACAACCTACTGAAAGGGAGAAGGTATTTGCAAACATCATACGCAATAAAGGGATAGTGTCCAATATATAGAGAACTGATACAACTCAACACCCCAAAACCAATTAATCCAGTTAAAAAATAGCAGAAAAGATGAACAGACATTTCTCCAAAGAAGAAATACAGATGGCCAACAATCACATGAAAAGATGCTCATCATCACCCATCATCAGGAAAATGCAAATCAAAACTACAATGAGATATTACCTCATACTGTCAGAATGGCCAACGTCACAGCACAAGAAACAACAGGTGTTGGGAGGATGTGGAGAAATGGGAACCCTCGTGCACTGTGGGTGGGTGTGCAAACTGGTGCAGTCACTCTGGAAAACGGTACGGAGTTCCCTCAAGATGTTAAAAACAGAGCTACCCTATGATCCAGCATTTACACTACTGGGTGTTTACCTAAAAAATATGAACACCATAACTCCAAAGGATACATGCACCCCTATGTTTCTTGCAACATTATTTACAATATCACAATCTGGAAGCAACTCAAGTGTCTGTTGATAAACTGATAAATGAGATGATAGATGTGTGTACACACACACACACACACACACACACAGTGGAATACTACTCAGCCATTAAAAGAATGGGATCTTGCCATTTGCAGCCACACGGATGGAGCTAGAGGGTGTTATCCTAAGTGAAATCAGTCAGTCAGAGAAAAACAAGAGCATATGATGTCACTTTTATGTAGAATTTAAGAAACATACTTAAATAAAGGAGAAAAAAGAGACAAACCAAAATACAGGTTCTTAACAATAGAGAACAAATGGATGGTGACCACAGGGCAGGTAGATGGGTGGATGAGTGAAACAGATGAAGGGGATTAAGAGCAATTTTCCTGAGGAGCACTGAGGAATGTAGAGAATTACTGAATCAGTCAATTATACACCTGAAACTAAAATAACAGTGTATGTTAGCTCTACTGGAATTAAAATTAAAAATTAAAAAAAAAGATTTTTCTTTCAGTTAACTATTTGAAAAAGCTTTTGCTGTGCAAAGTTCATAAGCCCTACTTGGGAGTATTTACTCTAAATAATTATTCACTCTGTACCTCGAATTCAAATTTCACAGATTTCTTATCCTTTACATGTTAATCCTAGCCCACGGGTGCCATGGTCCCTTTCTGTCCGGGCTCGGCACCTATGCATTCAAGAGTTTAAGTAGAGACAGATGCCACTTCCCAGTCCAGGAAGCTATTACTCTTTCTGTTGTAGTGTGAGATGGTCACAGAGTGTGGGACAGGTTTCAGAGCAGGTTTGTGACGTATCCTGGATCTCTACTTCAATGGTCATTACCTGGATCCATGGGGCAAATAGGTTCCCTGTGGATGGGCTTGCTTCCAAGCCCATACATGGAAGATGCAAAGGTGGGAGGGCTCAGTGCGGGACAGGAAGAGGACCAACCACAGACAACGGTGTGACCCCTCCCCTGATCCAGGACCTGCCCTGGGAGCCGGTATGGGAGGCAGAAGCACCGGGAAACCACCAAGGTCACCAGCTGAAGGCAGGAGGCACAGGTCAAGGGATTTCGAGATGCAAGGTTTGGAGGCTGCTCGGAGCTACCTCTGGGAGGGAGCGGGGTGGAGGAATGAGAAGGAGAAACCGCCTGCTCCTGGCCTGTGCCAGCTACCCACCGCTCCTGGCAAACATCAGTCTACACAGCTGACACGGAGCCTGGGCTCAGGATGGCCTGGCTCGGGTCCCTCATCCCTCAGTGGGACAGCTGGCTCCAGGGCTCAGGGACATGCTGAGGGAGGTGGGAGGGAAGGCTGCCCCTCCTAGGTCATCCCCTCCTTGAGCAGACAGCCCTCCAGGACTGCTGAAAACCCACTAACAGGTTGGAAAGACATACCAAGGGTGAACTAAGGCACTGAGAAATGTAAGAGAATATTCATTTCTAAGTTAAGAGCTGTCAGCTCAGGAAGTGGGGAGAGCTTCTGTGTGGAAGACTGAGGAGAGGGCAGGCCAGGCTGAAAATGGAGATGTGGTTCTCCTGATTGGGGATCTGCAGGCCCCTTCCAGGGCAGGGCATCGTCCTCGCCTCACAGGGGATCCATGGAACTGTTCCATCCAGGGACTGACATGGCCAGAGCTGCCTCTCGAGAAGGCTATGATTAACATAACATAATAAAATAAAACCAAGAATGAAAAAAGAGAGGGCTCAAATACAATCAGGAAAGAAAGATGATGGGTTCCTGTCTCACATCAAAATCATAGGGGAGAGCACAGGCAGCAGCCTCTTAGACCTTGGACACAGCAACTTCTTGCAAGACACTGTCTCCAAAGGGAAGGGAAACAAAAGCAAAAATGAACTATTGGGACTTCATTGGGATAAAAAGCTTCTGCACAGCAAAGGAAACAGTCAACAAAACCAAAAGACAACCAACAGAATGGGAGAAGATATTTGCAAATGACATTTTGGATAAAGAGCTGATATCCAAAATCTATATAAAGAACTAATCAAACTCACCACCCAAAAAACAAATAATCCAGTCAAGAAATGGGCAGAAGACACCAACAGACACTTCTCCAAATAAGACATACAAATGGCTAAGAGACACATGAAAAAGTGCTCCACATCACTTGCCATCAGGGAAATACAAATCAAAACCACCATGAGATACCATCTTACACCAGTTAGAATGACTAAAATTAACAAGACAAGGAACAACAAATGTTGGCAAGGATGTGGAGAAAGGGAACCCTCTTACACTGTTGGTGGGAATGCAAGCTGGTGCAACCACACTGGAAAACAGTATAGAGTTTCTCAAGACGTTATAAATAGAGATACCCTATGACCCAGCAATTGCACTATTCGGTATTTACCCCATAAACACAGAGGTAGTGAAGAGAAGGGGCACCTGATCCCCAATGTTCATAGCAGTAATGTCCACAATAGCCAAACTGTGGAAAGAGCCGAGATGCCCTTCAACAGAGGAATGGATCAAGAAGATGTGGTTCATATACACAATGGAATATTACTCAGCCATAAGAAAAGATGAATATCTACCATTTGCATCGACATGGATGGAACTGGAGGGTGTTATGCTGGGTGAAATAAGTCAAGCAGAGAAAGACAACTATCATATGGTTTCACTCCTTTGTGGAAGGTAAGCAATAACACAGAGGATCATAGGGACAAGGAGGGAAACCAGAACAGGAAAAAAATCAGAGGGGGGGACAAACCATCCGAGACTCCTGACTCTGGGAAACAAACTGAGGGTTGCAGGAAGGGAGGTGGGTGGGGGAATGGGGTAACTGGGCTATGAGCATTAGAGGGCACGTGTGGTGATGAGCACTGGGTGTTATACTCAACTAATGAATCATTGAACATTACATCAAAGACTAATGATGTACTATACCTTGACTAACTGAATTTAAATTTTTAAAAATGTGAAAAACTTAAAAAAAAGGAAAGAAAGATGAGCCATGACAATGAATACCACAAAAATACAAAGGATCATAGAAAGTACTAGGAGAAAAGAGGCCAATACACTGGAAGAAAAGGGTAAGTTCCTATCAACAACCTAGAAAGCCTGAACTGTGAAGGAAAAATATCTGAATACACTGATCACTAGTAAAAAGATTGATTCAATAATTAAAAACCCCAACATATAAACAAATGTCCAAGACCAGACAGCTTCACTGAGGAGTTCAACCAGATAGTAGAAGACTTAATACCAAACTTTGTCAGACTCTTTAAAAATAGGAGAGGAGGGCATATGTCCAAACTCATTTTATGAAGCCAGGATTATCCTGTTACCAAAATAAGACAAGGACACTACAAGAAAAAGGCCGGGGGGGTCGGTGGGGGAGGG
>NW_027398178.1:8386-11845 GCF_003265705.2 Callorhinus ursinus
ATAGGGATCAAACCATTCTGAACACCTACGAACTCAACAGGAGATCACAAGAGTAGCAACAACTCTCTGAACAGAGAAGCGACCACTTACTGGAAGGTAGGACGTGCGGAGAAGTGAATCCGATGTGATATTCAGGAGGATAAACGGCAGGGGAGGGGGCCTCCACCCCTTCTGGCAAGTGCTAGATCTGTGGAGCACAAAATCGGAATGTTTAGAAGTCAGCTCTGCAGAGGGACCTTGCTCCAATGGCTAAGCGGGGGATGGAACCCTCATGGGACAGTGTGGTCTCAGGACCCTCGGGATCACAGAAAACCAGGGGTGCCTGAGTGTGGCAGAGCTCCCAGGGATCGGAGCAGAGAAGCCGGCTGCAGAGACGGAGCTGAGGCGCGGGCTCTCAGCTCGGGGTTGCCATAAACTGTGATCCGCGTCCCAGGCGGGCCATGGCTCCTTCAGCAGGGACCCAACAAGCGGCAGAGCTGGGGAGACTCCCCATCCTCCCCCGGGAGGAGCGGCGTGGGAGCGCACCGCAGGGATCTGCTGGGTTTGGAGACTCCGCTCAGGGTCGGGTGCCAGAGATAGAAATGCTAGGTCACAGGCCGGGTGAGCACGGAGTGCGGCCAGAGACCAGGGAGACGGGAGTGACTGCTTTTCTCTGGGGGCTCACTGAGAAGCGGGGCCCCGAGTATCAGCTCCTCTGGGCGGAGACTGGGGGGCCACCATTTTCACTCTGGTCCTCCAAAGCTGTACCGTGAGCTTGCAGGGAACAAAAGCTCCTGAGAACAATCTCCAGCAGCTTGCTTGGCACGGACTCACAAGGGCGGGGCAATTCTGCCTCGCGCAAAGACATTTGGGAACCACGGCAACATGCCCCTCCCCAGAAGATCAGCAGGAACAGCCAGCAAGCCAAAACCAAGTATATCGATCAAGGAGAACTGGAGAACTCCAGCGCTAGGGGAATAGTGCACATAGAATTCATGGCTTTTTTACCATGATTCATTAGGTTATCAAAGTTAATTTTTAACTGTTTTTTTTAAATTTTTCTTTTCCCTTTTTCAACCAACATCTTATCAATCCCTTTTTTAAAAAAACATTTTTTATTTTTCATTTTTAGAGTCATATTTTATCCCTTCATACTAGTTACCCTTATTTTTGGCATATATATATAAGTAGTTCTCTCTTTAAAATTTTTAGATACAGTTTCTTCTAACAGATCAAAATATACCCTAATTCACTAGTGCATGGCTTTGTTCTAGTCTCCTGCCTGATCACATTCTCTCCCTTTTTTTTCTTTTCTTTTTTCTTTTTTTTAAATCTTCTTTCTTTTTTCAAACAACTTCTTGTCTTATCAATTCCTTTTATAAAATCTTTTATAATTTTCATCTTTACAGTCATCTTCCATCCCTTCATTGTATCAACCCTTATTTTGTACAAATATAAGTCTTTCTTCCTTTAAAATTTTAGCAGGCACTTTCTTCTAACAGACCAAAATACGCCCAAAACCTAGTGTGTGGCACTGATCTATGCACTAGCCTGGTCATATTTGATCATATTCTGTTTTTTTTGTTTTGTTCTGTTTGTTTGTTTTTATCTTTTTCTTTTTCCTTTTTTTTTTCTCTTTCTTTTTTCTTTCTTTCCCTTTCTTGTCCCCTGGTTTCAGGACTTTTCTGATTTGTATAGAGTATATTTGCTGGGGACGTTGTTAACCTGTGAGCATTCTGTTCTCTCATTCATCTATTCTCCTCTGGACAAAATGACAAGATGAAAAAAATCACCTCAGCAAAAAGAATAAGAGGTACTACCATCTGCCAGGGATTTACTCAATACGGACATTAGTACGATGTCGGACCTAGAGTCCAGAATCATGACTTTAAAGATACTAGCTGGGCTTGAAAAAAGCGTGGAAGTTATTAGAGAAACCCTTTCTGGAGAAATAAAAGAACTAAACCTAACCAAGTCGAAATAAAAAAGGCTATTAGTGAGGTGCAATAAAAAATTGGGGCACTAACTGCTAGGATAGATGAGGCAGAATAGAGAATCAGCGATATAGACGACAAAATGATGGAAAATAAAGAGGCTGAGAAAAAGAGAGATAACCAACTACAGGATCACGAGGACAGAATTCGAGAGCTAAGCGATACGATAAGACGAAACAACATTAGAATAATTGGGATCCCAGAAGAAGAAGAAAGAGAGGGGCAGAAGGTATATTGGAGCAAATAATAGCAGAGAACCTCCCTAATGGGGGGAAGGAAACAGGCATCAAAATCCAGGAGGCACAGGGAATCCCTCTCAAAATCAATAAAAATGGGACAACACCCGACATGCAATAGTAAAACTTACGAGTCTCAGAGACAAAGAGAAAATCCTGAAAGCAGCTCAAGAGAAGAGATATGTAACCTACAATGGCAGAAACATTAGATTGGCAACAGACCTATCCACAGAGACCTGGCAGGCCAGAAATGAATGGCATGAGATCTTCACAGCACTAAATGAGAAAAATATGCAGCCAAGAATACTATATCCAGCTAGGCTGTCATTGAAAATAGAAGGAGAGAGAAAAAGCTTCCAGGACAAACAAAAACAAAAGGAATTTGCAAACACGAAACCAGCCCTCCAAGAAATATTGAAGGACAATGGCACTAAATTCATACCTTTCAATAGTTACCTTGAATGTAAATGGGCTAAAAGCCCCAATCAAAAGACACAGGCTATCAGATTGGATTATAAAACAAGACCCATCGATATGCTGTCTGCAAGAGATTCATTTTAGACCCAAAGACACCCCCAGATTGAAAGTGAGGGGGTGGAAAACCATTTACCATGCTAATGGACACCAAAAGAAAGCTGGGGTGGCAATCCTTATATCAGACAGATTAGATTTTAAAACAAAGACTGTAATAAGAGTTGAAGAAGGACACTATATCCTACTTAAAGGGTCTATCCAACAAGAAGATCTAACAATTGTAAATATCTATGCCCCTAACAAGGGAGCAGCCTATTATATATGGCAATTAATAACAAAAGCAAAGAAACACATTGACAACAATACAGTAATAGTGGGGGATTTTAACACCCCCCTCACTGAAATGGACAGATCATCTAAGCAAAAGATCAAAAAGGAAATAAAGACTTTAAATGACACACTGGAACAAATGGACTTCACAGACATATTCAGAACATTCCATCCCAAAGCAATGGAATTGTTCTTTAGTGCCCATGGAACATTCTCCAGAATTCATCACATCCTAGTTCACAAATCAGGTCTCAACCGGTACCAAAAGATTGGGATCATTCCCTGCATACTTTCAGACCACAATGCTTTGAAACTAGAACTCAATCACAGGAGGAAAGTCGAAAGGAACTCAAATACATGGAGGCTAAAGAGCATCCTACTAAAGAATGAATGGGTCAACCAGGAAATTAAAGAAGAATTAAAAAAATTCATGGAAACCAATGAAA
>NW_027398178.1:11945-13123 GCF_003265705.2 Callorhinus ursinus
ATGAAAGAGGAGAGATCACAACCAACACCAAAGAAATACAAACAATTCTAAGAACATATTATGAGCAACTCTATGCCAGCAAATTAGATAACCTGGAAGAAATGTGTGCATTCCTAGAGATGTATCAACTACCAAAACTGAACCAGGAAGAAATAGAAAACCTGAACAGACCTATAACCACTAAGGAAATTGAAAGAGTCATCAAAAATCTCCCAAGAAACAAAAGCCCAGGGCCAGATGGCTTCCGGAATTCTACCAGACATTTAAAGAAGAATTAATACCTACTCTTCTGAAACTGTTCCAAAAATTAGAAATGGAAGGAAAATTTCCAATCTCATTTAGGAGGCCACCATTACCTTGATCCCAAACCCAGACAAAGACCCATCAAAAAGGAGAATTACAAACCAATATCCTTGATGAATATAGATGCAAAAATTCTCACCAAAATACTAGCTAATATGATCCAACAGTATATTAAAAGGATTATTCACCACGACCAAGTGGGATTTATCCCTGGGCTGCAAGTCTGGTTCAACATCTGCAAATCAATCAATGTGATACAATACATTAACAAAAGAAAGAACAAGAATCATATGATCCTCTCAATAGATGCAGAAAAAGCATTTGACAAAGTAGAGCATCCTTTCTTGATCAAAACTCTTCAGAGTATAGGGATAGAGGGTACATACCTCAATATCATAAAAGCCATCTACGAAAAACCTACAGCGAATATCATTCTCAATGGGGAAAAGCTGAGAGCTTTTCCCCTAAAGTCAGGAACGTGGCAGGGATGTCCACTCTCACCACTGCTATTCAACACTGTATTTGAAGTCCTAGCCACAGCAATCAGACTACAAAAAAAATCAAAGGCATCCAAATCGGCAAAGAGGAAGTCAAACTCTCACTGTTTGCAGATGATATGATAATGTATGTGGAAAACCCAAAAGACTCCACCCCAAAACAGCTAGAACTCATATAGGAATTCAGTCAAGTGGCAGGATATAAAATCAACGCACAGAAATCAGTGGCATTCCTATACACCAACAACAAGACAGAAGAGAGACAAATCAAGGAGGCGATCCCATTCACAATTGCACCCAAAACCATAAGATACCTAGAAATAAATTTAAGCAGAGAGGCAAAGGATCTGTACTCAGAAAACTATAAAATACTCATGA
>NW_027398179.1:0-13119 GCF_003265705.2 Callorhinus ursinus
CTCAGTTTGTTTTTCAGAGTCCATCGTCTCTCATGGTTCGTCTCCCCCTCTGACTTACTCCCCTTCATTCTTCCCCTCCTGCTATATTCTTCTTTTTCTTTTTTCTTAACATATGTTGCATTATTTGTTTCAGAGGTACAGATCTGTGATTCAACAGTCTTACACAATTCACAGCACTCACCATAGCACATACCCTCCCCAATGTCTATCACCCAGCCACTCCATCCCTCCCAGCCCCCACCACTCCAGCAACACTCCATTTGTTTCCTGAGATGAAGAATTCCTCATATCAGTGAGGTCATATGATACATGTCTTTCTCTGATTGACTTATTTCACTCAGCATAACACCCTCCAGTTCCATCCATGTCATTGCAAATGGCAAGATCTCATTCCTTTTGATGGCTGCATAATATTCCATTGTATATATATACATCTTCTTTATCCATTCATCTGTCGATGGACATATAGATGTTCTTGAAAAAGGGTGAGATGAACTTATACACGAAGCAGTTTCACCATTTATCCCCATTTATCCAGAGCACTACAGAGAGACAACACACACACACACACACACACACACACACAATAGCTCTTAGGAAACATGTTCACACATGCACACCAGAGCATGAGTTTAAGTCACTGCTGAGGCCTGTGGTATGTACCTAGGCTTACATTGAGGAGTTCATGCTGTGAGACCTAAAGTTCTTATAAGGTGGTCTGAAACAGACAAAAAAACAAAAAGAACATGTCAGCAGGGCCTATGGTGGTTCCCCATGTGCTAAACATGCTCAGGACATGATCAAGCATGCTTTTCTTACTGAGGAACAGAAAATCATTGTGAAATGGTTGAAGGTACCAGCAGTGTCAGAAAATGAAATTAAAAAAAAAAAAATGAAGCTTTTTTGAGTAATAAAAATCAAAAGAATGAAAAAGCACATTAACCTTCTAGTTGTCCAACATACTCACAGCAACCTGTGAGAAGACTTCGAGTTGTATTTTGCAAAAGGTGATTTGGAATTAACAGCTTTCTGTGACTTGGAGATTGGCAGGGAGAGCACACAGGTACAAATTGTCACAGTGATCATGTTCCTAGGAAAGTAGGATCATTGGCGGGAGCAGTGCCGGTCTAAATGGAGTCTTGCATCGTGGGGTTGAGAATGACGTGGCATAAATTAGTCTGGCTACTTGTGTGGTCCAGCAGGAAGGCAGAAGCCAGGGAATCCGCACTTGATGGCTTCCTAACAATCTCCAAAGAAGAAGAATCTGTTACGCATCAAAACTGAGCGGAGTAAGAGGAAGGCAACCTTCTTATGGAAAGGGAATAAACCTAGATCTAAGATTCAAGGCCTGGGAAATCTGACTCAAAAACCTAGCTGCATTTCTGCATTCATTCATTTTCAAATGAACCTTTTCAATAATAATAAAGTGAGAAGAAAAATAGATTTTTATAATGTAGACACTCTTGCTGCTGATTCTGATTCTTAGGGTACAAAATGTTATATTTGTTCATTTACCTACCAAGAGCGAGGCATTGTATTCTAGTCTAAAATACCATTTCTGAATTATTTTGATCAGCTTCCAGCCAGAAGATGGACTGGTGAATTTTTACCCCTTGGCGCCAGTAGCCAGGTACGAGACCTTGGGCCGACGGTTAGCGTTTCCTCACCTACAAAATAAGAGGCTTTGGGCTAGATGCTAATATGTCCTAAGAAGTCGATGGTATTATTCATATACTGTTCAAAATAAAATGTTTCACATGCTTGAGTTGAACCTTAAAGTTAGGAGTTGAATCCTGAATCATTTAGTGGAGTAATTGTCTCTGAAAATGCTAATGGAATTTCACAAATGCTTCCTGCCACACCCACTCTTTTTCAGAGAATAGAAGATGAGAATGTGAATTTATGGTAATAGAACAAACACCCAAACACACTGCAGTTTAATTGTCCTTTATTATTATATTTTTAATTTACTGTGGATGACTAACACTTATTCGTATTCTTTTCTGCTTCTACAGACACTGGAAGCTGCTTTCTGTCTGGGTTTTGCCAAACTATGAAAGTAAATAATTCTTTAAAATATACACAAATCAGGCAAGAAAAATGGGAGAAGATTTTAACTGAGTCTGGAGCTACTGAAATTCTGATATGCCTTCCATTTATCTTATAAACCTGATTCAGAGAGGTATCGGAGAACTAAAAATAATTAATTTTTAGAATTACAATACACTATAAATCATCTAACCAGGCTTTCCAGTCCAGATGGTTTTTAATTTACCAGCAAAGTAGATCACTAGAACTCTGATTATAAACTGGGGCTTTTGAATTCAATCTGTGGAGAAGAAATCCTTCAAACAGCCCAATACTGGTAAAGAAAGTGGGGGTGGGAAGGGGTAGAAGACGTGCGGGAGGTGGATTGGGGGGTAGGTGAAAAACGCTGCTTAATAACACGCTTTCACACACAGTGCTTTTAGCTGAATCAATAGGATTGCATTTTAACATGGCTGACACCCTCCTGAGGAATCTTAAGACTCCAGGACTGACATGACTATGGAACTAGCTTATCAATAGTCACCATTTTCAGACACACCGATGGAGGGCGGATAGAGACCTAACAACAACAAGACAGAGATGATAACCCAGGAGTTTGAAACAGAATACAAACAGAAGGTCTTCTTCAGCTCTAAGGACTACTAAGAACAGGAATGACTGCTCAGGGGTCATAGTCAATATATTTTTCAACCAATATGCTTGGGCAAAAACCCATGAGAATTAAGGCCATGACTAACCAGGGTCATTCACTGTAAATAGCCAGATGAATATCAGGGCTCTACAGTCCTACCAGAAAAAGGAAACCATCCCCACTCTAATTCCATCTTTGGCTCCATTTCTACTTGTAATCTTCAACTTTAGTAAGGAACAAACAACGAAGAACAGAAAACATCGCCCACCAGGAGGTAAAGGGGTTTGTTGAGTATGAAGTTCTCAGAGCATTTTTGTGCCACTGAGTCTCATTTGTTTATATGTTCCTATGGGGTGGCACTATGACTATCACAGCTCTTAGAAGAACACTTTCCAGAAAGAGAATTCAGTCAGTATTGCTGTTTCACTGTACAACATAACAGACACACCAGCATGTCAGAGCTCCTGGAGTTGTGTTTCCTGCTGGGCATTCTGACTTAAAACAAGTGATGATTACTGCCTCCCTCTTTGCTTTTAGGTGGACATGAACTGAGTAGGAATATCAAACTTCTGAGCTCATTCAGAAGCACCACTGCATGCTAGGCTAAAGAAGAAAAGATGCATACAAGAGGAAGGACATCCAGAGATGAACCGTTTCAAGGAAGAGGGGCAGTGATCTCCATGCCCGCGTTCCTTTTATGTATCACTGACACATGGTAAAGGGGTGGGGTTTATTCAACAGGAACAAAGAATATGCGGCCAGGCCCCATGTTGAACCAAACTGTCCACTGCTAGAATTCATATGGGTCTGGACACATATGGTGACCCAGTGGGCCTCTAGAAGTTCATTTTGTAGGAGGCAAGAAGAAGCTCCACAAGAAGAAACAAACTGAAGGCAAAACAGACCAGCACTGCAAACGTGACTTAGGAGCAAGCTTTAACTGTTAAAGGGGAAGGGCGATTTGGAGTAAGCATTCTATCACTCTTGAATTAACAGAAAGCATGGTTTATAAAATGCTAAAAGGGAAAAAATCAATTTCACTTAAATCTAGCATTAAGACAAATATCAAAATGTGAATTTTAAAAACTAAGTAAAAAGTCTATTCATTATGGTTGGTTGGTTTTTCTGGAAAGGGAGAAGGGGAAGCAAATACAAAAGCTTTATTTGAAGAAAATAAAAACTCTCTGACTAGGATATTTTGGATCTTATTTCAAATGTCAACAGTAATATTAATGATACTGTAAGCACTGAGCACAATGATCCCCAGGAAATTAGTTTGGGCATTCACCCAGAAAACAACAGTTGTGTGCATTTGTTAAATGCCTTACCTAGAAGTTCTTGTATTTGGAAACATTCCCGGGGAATTAAAGAATTTTCAAAATGATCAGTATTTATTAGTCACCACCATAGAAATGTGTTTTAATTCAACGTTCTAGTCAGAGCAAGTGTTCCAGATGTATACCTCACCCCAACCCTCACCCCCTCCACCTGCCTAGCATTTAAATAATGAGCCTAAGAACTGCAATAGATATTTTAAAGGTTTCACATACACTTTACAATAGTATTCGTTTTTCTAGACTGACATACCTAAAATTAATCAACGACCCACCCAGGAATGTTCCTAGCTTTTCTATACAGATATAATAAAGAAAACCATAACTTGCAAAAAAGCAAATTATAAAAATGGTAATGTTGTTTAGTGCAATAGAAAAAACGAAAGTTAATAACATTGTTAGTTTTTTTCTCACTGGATCTGGGAATGATAAATCATTGCTTTATGCCCATACTGTCCTTTCAAAGATTCTTTAGCAAATATATATGGTATTATGGTTTAAATGTTAATTTAACTTAATTGATTATGAAATATTTTTACCTTATTTTAGTTTTATGACATCTACATTGATCATATGGCTGCAAAGAAAGTCTAAATTATGGGAAATCTCTGATTCCCACAGTCAGTTTCTTTGTGCTTTACAAGGACTATCCAAATAAACCTGGTTGAGCCTTTGATCAATCCAGCTGCCTCAAGGAGACTTGGCTAATGAGAAAGGAGAGCAGTCATTAAATTTCTGTATATTTTATATCAATACTGATTAATGCCCCTGGGGGGAAAAAACCTGACAATCTGAAGAGTGTGTCTCTTTCCATTCTAAAACATTAATTATTCACTAATAAAAATGAATGCTTATGTGCTCAATTTCAAAAGTTATAACCAACAATATGCATTGCTCATTTTACATTTGACATCTTCTCCGTGGAGTGAGTAATCTGTACTGTTTTGAACTCTGTGGAATTGTGTTTAGCAACATTTCTGAAAATAATATGATAAAGAGCATGACTTACTTCTGACTTGTTGTCATGTCATTTGCTCACCTTGATCCCATAAAGACCATGTAAACTTTCAGGCATAACTTCATAACTTGAGTGAGTCCTTTTATTGTGCTTTCTACTTAGTCAAAATAGGATAGCCCTGATCCACTTATTTTGAAAACTATACTTTAGGGCGAACTTAACACTAAAGTTAAGAAGTTAAACACTAAGAAGTAAGCTAAAAAGATTACTCTGATCTTGTCATAAGATGATCTGATTATGTTCTTTTCTCAAAACTACGTTTTTAGGATGGGTATTTACACCCACTGCAAAGTATGAGTGAACTGAGAATTCTTACTACCCGGCTCTGGTCTCCACTGCACCAGGTATACGTAGAGAACACAGGGAATAGCTCTGGGATTCTTCATGCTAGGAAGTGGAGGAGGGTAACTTGTTTTTCCTTTATTTTATATCGCCACATCAAATCTCCAGGGAAGGGTAGATTTCCTCTTTCTGTTTGCCCCGAGTTAACTCTAAACATTTTTAGGGGTGCGAGGGTCAGATACCACATCCAAAGAGATGAGACATAGGTCAACTTCATTGGAAGAGAGTTTCCCATCGATTAGCTTTGAGTTAGTGTATGAAAAGGTCCAATCATGTATTTGTAAATCTCCATAATTATGTAAGTTACATGCTCCAACCATTAATGCCTCTGCAGTTTCCAAATCACACGTTAAATAATGGAACTCTGTATCAACTAAAGTAAAAGCAGAAGAGTCTTGTCCTAAGCAGAAGAGTCAAATATGAATTATCACTCCTCCATTCCACTGTCTTCTCTTCTTAACAAACTATGTGCCCATCCATTTTGAGCACAACAAAAAGCATAAACTTTTATGAGCACAAACAATAATCAAGACTGGGATGAACACAACAAAGGTCACAAAAGTGAGCATAAGACAGACTTTGCCTTGAAGAAGAAGCTTTCAGACAGACCTTCTCCCATCTAGCCTCATGCCTTACATTGCCATCATCTGACAGTCTTTGCGCTGCTGCCTAAGAAGGAATCATGGCAGCACCGTATCTAAGAGTCAGACAGAGGTCTAAGGTGCCGGACATTTCGCAACATGACTCCCTTGTTACTATCGTCAGTGCACACTGTGTTCACTCCCCTCAGGGCCATACATGGCAAGAGTCTGAGTTTCTACCTTTGCTCCAAGACAACGAACAAGACATCATTCCCCTGATTCAAGGCCAGTCCCTAAATCTGTACTCTAGGTTCCATTCAGTTCTGCCTACCCAGAGACCTACCCCAGAGACCCAGAGACAATCAGCACCTCACTCTCTCTTGTGTCTTCAAACTCTCCTTTTGCACAGTATTTAAACAAAGAGTACTAAACAACAATGACAACAATAAAATAATCCTTGATCCTATAACCTCTAGTGGCCATCTAAAATTTTCCTGTGTACTGGTGAACCGTCAAGGCATCAGTAGCACCTCCACCTAGTGGAACTCCAACCATACCCATGGCTGTCCAAAAACTGTTCTGTAACATGGCAGCCATATCTACTGAATTATGAAAGCATGTAGACTGCCTGCTCTCTTTCCCTAGCACTTAGCACACATGGGAGATATTTGATAAAAGCATGTTGAATTCAATTTGTACAACTGAACCTATGATGGAAGGAATGGATGACCCATGAGAACAATGGACTTGAAGCTCTATCTGACACAGGTAATCTCACATACTCATAGTGACAATCAGTATGTCATAGACTTAGCAAATAACAGAAGTTCACAGTAGGTATTAACTGATATTGTTGATAGATTACAGGCATGTATTTATTTTTACAAGATGGCAACTTAGTTTTTTAAAAGAAAGTTATGTGGCAGGGCAGTCATGTTTTAAATGTAAGAAGATATCTATGTAGAAGTTTAGAAAATATAAAGCAAAAATGTTGCTGCTGCAAAAATTCTCTGATTTTTAATTGGCCATTTTGTGCTATGTAACATTTCAATGGCTAAGAATATATAATTCAGATAAGTCTTATAAAGAGCCCTCAGAGCACCAGTCAAGACATCTTCAATTTCCTTGGCCCTGCAGAACTTCACAAACACCATCAGCTTCTCTCAGAAGATATGTTGTTTCAGAGTTGGAGGACATTATGGACTCAAGACGTCATGCTGAGTATAAGCCAGAGGACATAATTAGTGAATCTGGTTCCCAGGGGTAGATAGGGTGCATTGAAGAAAAATAAAGATTAATTCCATAAGCTTATCCCTGATGTCCCAAAATACTTGGCTTTGGATTAAGATAAAATCTCACTCAGCTCCAAAGGAACTTGCATCCGTTATCAGTTTGCTTGTTAAAATCCTACTGAAAGGGGGCGGAGCAAGATGGTGGAGGAGTAGGAGACCTAGATTTCGTCTGGTCTCAGGAATTCAGCTGAATGGGGATCAAACCATTGTGAACACCTGCGAACTCAACAGGAGATCGAAGAAGAGAGTAGCAACAACTCTCTGAACAGAGAAGCGACCACTTACTGGAAGGTTGGACGTGCGGAGAAGTGATTCCGAGGTGATATTCAGGAGGATAGATGGCGGGGGAGGGGGCCTCCGTCGGCCGCTTCTGGCAAGTGATAGAGCCGCGGAGCACAAAATCGGAACTTTTAGAAGTTGGCTCCGCTGAGGGATGTCGCTCCAGTGGCTAAGCAGAGGGTGGAGCCCTCGCGGGACAGTGTGGTCTCAGGACCCTCGGGGTCACAGAAAGACCGGGGGTGCCTGAGTGCGGCAGAGCTCCCAGGTATCGGAGCGGGGAAGCTGGCTTCAGAGACGGAGCCAAGGCGCCGGCTCTCAGCTCGGGGTTGCCATAAACAGTGATCCGCGGCCCAGTCGGGCCACTGCTCCTCCAGGAGGGACCCAACAAGCGGCAGAGCCGGGGAGACTCCCCTTCCTTCCCCGGGAGGAGCGGCGCGGGAGCGCACCGCAGGGATCTGCTGGGTTTGGAGACCCCACACGGGGTCGGGTGCCAGAGATAGAAACGCTCGGTCACAGGCCGGGTGAGCACCGAGAGCGGCCAGAGACCAGGGAGACGGGAGTGACTGCTTTTCTCTGGGGGCGCACTGAAGAGCGGGGCCCCGAGTTCTCGGCTCCTCCGGGTGGAGACTGGGAGGCCACCATTTTCACCCTGGTCCTCCAAAGCTGTACCAAGAGCTTGCAGGGAACAAAAGCTCCCGAGAGCAAACCCCAGCAGCTTGCTTAGCCCGGACCGACAATGGCAGGGCAATTCCGCCTCTGGCAAAGACATTTGGGAACCACGGCAACAGGCCCCTCCCCCAGAAGATCAGCACGAACAGTCAGCAAGCCAAGACCAAGTTTACCCATCAAGGACAACGGGAGAACTCCAGCGCTAGGGGAATACTGCACATAGAATTCATGGCTTTTTTTTACAATGATTCATTACTTTTACAAAGTTAATTTTTTAACTGTTTTTTTTTAAATTTTTCTTTTTCCCTTTTTCAACCAACATCTTATCACTCCCTTTTTTAAAAAACATTTTTTATTTTTCATTTTTAGAGTCATATTTTATCCCTTCATAGTAGTTACCTTTATTTTTGGCATATATATATATAAGTTGTTCTCTCTTTAAAATTTTAAGACACAGTTTCTTCTAAAAGATCAATATATAACCTAAATCTCTAGTGTATGGCTTTGTCCTAGTCTCCTGCCTGATGACATTCTCTCCTTTATTTCTTTTTTTTTTTAATCTTCTTTCTTTTTTCAAACAACTTCTTATCAATTCCTTTTATAAAATCTTTTATAATTTTCATCTCTACAGTCATCTTCCATCCCTTCATTGTATCAACCCTTATTTTGTACATATATAAATCTTTCTTCCTTTAAAATTTTAGGAGGGGGCGCCTGGGTGGCTCAGTTGGTTGAGCGACTGCCTTAGGCTCAGGTCATGATCCTGGAGTCCCGGGATCGAGTCCCACATCGGGCTCCCTGCTCAGCGGGGAGTCTGCTTCTCCCTCTGACCCTCTTCCCTCTCGTGCTATCTCTCATTCTCTCTCTCTCAAATAAATAAATAAAAAATCTTAAAAAAAAATAAAAATAAAAAAATAAATAAAATTTTAGGAGGCACTTTTTTCTAACAGACAAAAATATGTCCAATATCTAGTGTGTGGCACTGATCTATGTACGAGCCTGATCATATTTGATCATATTCTGGGTTTTTTTGTATTGTTCTTTTTGTTTTTAACTTTTTCTTTTTGTTTTTTTTTTTTCTTTCTCTTCTTTTTTCTTTCCTTCCCTTTCTTTTCCCCTGGTTTCAGGGCTTTTCTGATTTGTATAGAGTATATTTGCTGGGGACGTTGTTAACCTGTTAGCATTTTGTTCTCTCATTCATCTATTCTCCTCTGGACAAAATGAAAAGATGAAAAAAATCACCTCAGCAAAAAGAACAAGAGGTAGTTCCGTCTGCCAGGGACCTACTCATATGGACATTAGTACGATGTCAGACCTAGAGTTCACAATCATGACTTTAAAGATACTAGCTGGGCTTGAAAAAAGCGTGGAAGTTATTAGTGAAACCCTTTCTGGAGAAATAAAAGAACTAAAATCTAACCAAGTCGAAATCAAAAAGGCTATTAATGAGGTGCAATCAAAAATGGGGGCACTAACTGCTAGGATAAATGAGGCAGAAGGGAGAATCAGCAATATAGAAGACCAAATGATGGAAAATAAAGAGGCTGAGAAAAAGAGAGAGAAACAACTACAGGATCACGAGGGCAGAATTTGAGAGATAAGCGATACGGTAAGACGAAACAACATTAGAATAATTGGGATCCCAGAAGAAGAAGAAAGAAAGAGAGGGGCAGAAGGTATATTGGAGCAAATAATAGCAGAGAACTTCCATAATGTGAGGAAGGAAACAAGCATCAAAATCCAGGAGGCACAGAGGACCCCTCTCAAAATCAATAAAAATAGGTCAACACCCCGACATCTAATAGTAAAGCTTACGAGTCTCAGAGACAAAGAGAAAATCCTGAAAGCAGCTCGGGAGAAGAGATATGTAACCTACAATGACAGAAATATTAGATTGGCAACAGACCTATCCACAGAGACCTGGCAGGCCAGAAAAGACTGGCATGAGATCTTCAGAGGACTAAACGAGAAAAATATGCAGCCAAGAATACTATATCCAGCTAGGCTGTCATTGAAAATGGAAGGAGAGATAAAAAGCTTCCAGGACAAACAAAAACTAAAGGAATTTGCAAACACAAAACCAGGCCTCCAAGAAATATTGAAAGGGGTCCTCTAAACAAAGAGAGAGCCTAAAAGCAGCACAGATCAGAAAGGAACACAGACAATATACAGTCACAGTCACCATACAAGCAATACAATGGCACTAAATTCATACCTTTCAATATTTACCCTGAATGTAAATGGGCTAAATGCCCCAATCAAAAGACACAGGCTATCAGATTGGATTAAAAAACAAGGCCCATCAATATGCTGTCTGCAAGAGACTCATTTTAGACCCAAAGACACCCCCACATTGAAAGTGAGGGGGTGGAAAACCATTTACCATGCTAATGGACACCAAGAGAAAGCTGGGGTGGCAATTCTTATATCAGACAAATTAGATTTTAAAACAAAGACTGTAATAAGAGATGAAGAAGGACAATGTATCTTACTTAAAGGTTCTATCCAACAAGAAGATCTAACAATTGTAAATATCTATGCCCCTAACATGGGAGCAGCCACTTTTATAAGGCAATTAATAACAAAAACGAAGAAACACATTGACAACAATACAATAATAGTGGGGGACTTTAACACCCCCCTGACTGAAATGGACAGATCATCTAAGCAAAAGATCAACAAGGAAATAAAGACTTTAAATGACACACTGGACCAAATGGACTTCACAAACATATTCAGAACATTCCATCCCAAAGCAACAGAATACACATTCTTCTCTAGTGCCCATGGAACATTCTCCAGAACTGATCACATCCTAGGTCACAAATCAGGTCTCAACGGGTACCAAAAGACTGGGATTATTCCCTGCATATTTTCAGACCACAATGCTTTGAAACTAGAACTCAATCACAAGAGGAAAGTCGGAAAGAACTCAAATACATGGAGGCTAAAGAGCATCCTACTAAAGAATGAATGGGTCAACCAGGAAATTAAAGAAGAATTCAAAAAATTCATGGAAACCAATGAAAATGAGAACACAACTGTTCAACATCTTTGGGATACAGCAAAGGCAGTCCTGAGAGGAAAGTATATAGCAATACAAGCCTTTCTCAAGAAACAAGAAAGGTCTCAAATACACAACCTAACCCTACACCTAAAGGAGCTGGAGAAATAACAGCAAATAAAGCCTAAACCCAGCAGGAGAAGAGAAATCATAAAGATCAGAGCAGAAATCAATGAACTAGAAACCAAAAGAACAGTAGAACAGATCAACGAAACTAGGAGCTGGTTCTTTGAAAGAATTAACAAGATTGATAAACCCCTGGCAAGACTTATCAAAAAGAAAAGAGAAATGACCCAAATTAACAAAATCATGAATGAAAGAGGAGAGATCACAACCAACACCAAAGACATACAAACAGTTATAAGAACATATTATGAGCAACTCTATGCCAGAAAATTAGATAACCTGGAAGAAATGGATGCATTCCTAGAGATGTATCAACTACCAAAATTGAACCAGGAAGAAATAGAAAACCTGAACAGACCTATAACCACTAAGGAAATTGAAACAGTCATCAAAAATCTCCCAAAAAACAAAAGCCCAGGGCCAGATGGCTTCCCAGGGGAATTCTATCAGCCATTTCAAGAAGAATTAATACCTATTCTCCTGAAACTGTTCCAAAAAATAGAAATGGAAGGAAAACTTCCAAACTCATTTTATGAGGCCACCATTACCTTGATCCCCAAACCAGACAAAGACCCCATCAAAAAGGAGAATTACAGACCAATATCCTTGATGAACATGGATGCAAAAATTCTCACCAAAATACTAGCCAATAGGATCCAACAGTACATTAAAAGGATTATTCACCATGACCAAGTGGGATTTACTCCTGGGCTGCAAGGTTGGTTCAACATCCGCAAATCAATCAACGTGATACAATACATTAACAAAAGAAAGAACAAGAATCATATGATCCTCTCAATAGATGCACAAAAAGCATTTGACAAAGTACAGCATCCTTTCTTGATCAAAACTCTTCAGAGTACAGGGATAGAGAGGGTACATTCCTCAATATCATAAAAGCCATCTATGAAAAACCTACAGCAAATATCATTCTCAATGGGGAAAAGCGGAGAGCTTTTCCCCTAAGGTCAGGAACGCGGCAGGGATGTCCACTCTCACCACTGCTATTCAACATAGTATTAGGAGTCCTAGCCACAGCAATCAGACAACAAAAAGAAATCAAAGGCATCCAAATCGGCAGAGAGGAAGTCAAACTCTCACTCTTTGCAGATGATATGGTACTGTATGTGGAGAACCCAAAAGACTCCACCCCAAAAGTGCTAGAACTCATACAGGAATTCAGTAAAGTAGCAGGATATAAAATCAATGCACAGAAATCAGTGGCATTCCTATACACCAACAACAAGACAGAAGAGAGACAAATCCAGGAGTCGATCCCATTTACAGTTACACCCAAAACCATAAGATACCTAGGAATAAATTGAACCAAAGAGGCAAAGGATCTGTACTCAGAAAACTAAAATACTCATGAAAGAAATTGAAGAAGACAAAAGAAATGGAAAAACGTTCTATGCTCATGGATTGGAAGAACAAACATTGTGAAGAAGTCAATGCTACCTAGAGCAATCTACACATTCAAAGCAATCCCCACCAAAATACCATCCACTTTTTTCAAAGAAATGGAACAAATAATCCTAAAATTTGTATGGAACCAGAAGAGACCCCAAATAGCCAGAGGAACGTTGAAAAAGAAAAGCAAAGCTGGCGGCATCACAATTCCGGACTTCCAGCTCTATTACAAAGCTGTCATCATCAAGACAGTATGGTACTGGCACAAAAACAGACGCATAGATCAATGGAACAGAATCGAGAGCCCAGAAATGGACCCTCAAC
>NW_027398180.1:0-13118 GCF_003265705.2 Callorhinus ursinus
GAGACTGGGGAGACAGGAGTGATTGACTGCTTTTCTCTGGGGGCGCACTGAGGAGCGGGGTCCCGAGTTCTCGGTTCCTCTGGGGCGGAGATTGGGAGGCCACCATTTTCACTCTCGTCCTACAATGCTACACGGAAAGCTTGCAGGGAACAAAAGCTCCCGAGAGCAAACCCGAGCAGATTACTTAGCCCGGACAGGCAAGGGTGGGGCAATTCTGCCTCCGGCAAGGACATTTGGGAACCACGGCAACAAGCCCCTCCCCCAGAAGATCAGCAAGAACAGCCAGCCAAGACCAAGTTTACCGATCCATGAGAACGGCAGAACTCCAGCACTAGGGGAATACTGCACATAGAATTCATGGCTTTTTTACCACGATTCTTTAGTCTTTCAAAGTTAATTTGTTTTTTAACTGTCTTTTCCTTTTTAATTTTAATTTTTCCCTTTTTCAACCAACATCTTATCAATCCTTTTTTGAAAAAAACATTTTTATTTTTCATTTTCAGAGTCATATTCTATCCCTTCAGTGTAGTTACCCTTATTTTTGGCATATATATATAAGTTGTTCTCTCTTTAAAATTTTGAGATACAGTTTCTTCTAACAGATCAAAATATACCCTAAATCTATAGTGTATGGCTTTGTTCTAGTCTCCTGCCTCATCACATTCTCTCCCCCCTTTTCTTTCTTTCTTTTTTTTATCCTCTTCTTTCTTTTCTCAAACAACTTCTTATCAATTCCTTTTATAAAATTTTTTATAATTTTCATCTTTACAGTCATCTTCCATCCCTTCATCGTATCAACCCTTATTTTGTACATATATGTCTGTCTTTCTTTAAAATTTTGGGAGGCACTTTCTTCGAACAGACCAAAATACACCCAAAATCTAGTGTGTGGCACTGATCTATGCACCAGCCTAATCATATTTGATGATATTCTGGTTTTTTTGTTTTGTTTTGTTCTGCTTTTGCTTGTTTTTATCTTTTTCTTTTTTTTCATTCTTTTTTCTTTCGTTTCTTTCTTTTCCTCTGGTTTCAGGTCTTTTCTGATTTGTTTAGAGTATATTTTCTGGGACGTTGTTACCCTGTTAGCATTTTGTTTTCTCATTCATCTATTCTCCTCTGGACAAAATGACAAGACGGAAAAAATCACCTCAACAAAAAAAACAAGAGGTAGTACCGTCTGCCAGGGACCTACTCAATACGGACATTAGTAAGATGTCGGACCTAGAGTTCGAATCAAGATTTTAAAGGTACTAGTTGGGCTTGAAAAAAGCATGGAAGTTATTAGAGAAACCCTTTCTGGAGAAATAAAAGAACTAAAATCTAACCAAGTCGAAATCCAAAAGGCTATTGATGAGGTGCAATCAAAAATGGGGGCACTAACTGCTAGGATAAATGAGGCAGAAGAGAGAATCAGTGATATAGAAGACCAAATGATGGAAAATAAAGAAGCAGAGAAAAAGAGAGATAAACAACTACTGGATCACGAGGTCAGAATTCGAGAGATGAGCAATACCATAAGTCGAAACAACATTAGAATAATTGGGATCCCAGAACAAGAAGAAAGAGAGAGAGGGGCAGAAGGTATATTGGAGCAAATTATAACAGAGGAATTCCCTAATGTGGGGAAGGAAACAGGCATCAAAATCCAGGAGGCACAGAGAATCCCTCTCAAAATCAATAAAAATAGGTCAACACCCCGAAATCTAATAGTAAAACTTATGAGTCTCAGAGACAAAGAGAAAATCCTGAAATCAGCTCGGGAGAAGAGATCTGTAACCTATAATGGTAGAAACATTAGATTGGCAACAGACCTACCCACAGAGACCTGGCAGGCCAGAAAGGACTGGCATGATATATTCAGAGCACTAAACGAGAAAAATCTGCAGCCAAGAACACTATATACAGCTAGGCTGTCATTGAAAATAGAAGGAGAGATAAAAAGCTTCCAGGACAAACAAAAACTAAAGGAATTTCCAAACACAAAACCAGCCCTACAGGAAATATGGAAAGGGGTCCTCTAAACAAAGAGAGAGCCTAAAAGCAGCATAGACCAGAAAGGAATACAGGCAATATACAGTAACAGTCACCTTACAGGCAATACAATGGCACTAAATTCATATCTTTCAATAGTTACCCTGAATGTAAATGGGCTAAATGCCCCAATCAAAAGACACGGGCTATCAGACTCGAATAAAAAAGACCCATCAATAGGCTGTCTGCAAGAGACTCATTTTAGACCCAAAGACACCCCCAGATTGAAAGTGAGGGGGTGGAAAACCATTTACCATGCTAATGGACACCAAAAGAAAGCTGGGGTGGCAATCCTTATATCAGACAAACTAGATTTTAAAACAAAGACTGTAATAAGAGATGAGGAAGGACACTATATCCTACTTAAAGGGTCTATCCAACAAGAAGATCTAACAATTGTAAATATCTATGCCCCGAACATGGGAGCAGCCAATTATATAAGGCAATTAATAACAAAAGCAAAGAAACACATTGACAACAATACAATAATAGTGGGGGACTTTAACACCCCCCTGACTGAAATGGACAGATCATCTCAGCAAAAGATCAAAGGAAATAAAGACTTTAAATGACACACTGGACCAAATGGACTTCACAGACATATTCAGAACATTCCATCCCAAAGCAACGGAATACACATTCTTCTCTAGTGCCCATGGAACATTCTCCAGAATTGATCACATCCTAGGTCACAAATCAGGTCTCAACCGGTACCAAAAGATTGGGATCATTCCCTGCATATTTTCAGACCACAATGCTTTGAAACCAGAACTCAATCACAAGAGGAAAGTCGGAAAGAACTCAAATACATGGAGGCTAAAGAGCATCCTACTAAAGAATGAATGGGTCAACCAAAAAATTAAAGAAGAATTAAAAAAATTCATGGAAACCAATGAAAATGAAAACACAACTGTTCAACATCTTTGGGATACAGCAAAGGCAGTCCTGAGAGGAAAGTATATAGCAATACAAGCCTTTCTCAAGAAACAAGAAAGGTCTCAAATACATAACCTAACCCTACACCTAAAGGAGCTGGAGAAAGAACAGCAAATAAAGCCTAAACCCAGCAGGAGAAGAGAAATCATAAAGATCAGAGCAGAAACCAATGAACTAGAACCTAAAAGAACAGTAGAACAGATCAACGAAACTAGGAGCTGGTTCTTTGAAAGAATTAACAAGATTGATAAACCCCTGGCCAGACTGATCAAAAAGAAAAGAGAAATGACCCAAATCAACAAAATCATGAATGAAAGAGGAGAGATCACAACCAACACCAAAGACATACAAACAATTATAAGAACATATTATGAGCAACTCTATGCCAGCAAATTAGATAACCTGGAAGAAATGGGTGCATTCCTAGAGATGTATCAGCTACCAAAATTGAACCAGGAAGAAATAGAAAACCTGAACAGACCTATAACCACTAAGGAAATTGAAACAGTCATCAAAAATCTCCCAAGAAACAAAAGCCCAGGGCCAGATGGCTTCCCAGGGGAATTCTATCAGACATTTCAAGAAGAATTAATACCTATTCTCCTGAAACTGTTCCAAAAAATAGAAATGGAAGGGAAACTTCCAAACTCATTTTATGAGGCCAGCATTACCTTGATCCCAAAACCAGACAAAGACCCCATCAAAAAAGAGAATTACAGACCAATATCCTTGATGAACATGGATGCAAAAATTCTCACCAAAATACTAGCCAATAGGATCCAACAGTACATTAAAAGGATTATTCACCATGACCAAGTGGGATTTATCCCTGGGCTGCAAGGCTGGTTCAACATCCGCAAATCAATCAACGTGATACAATACATTAACAAAAGAAAGAACAAGAATCATATGATCCTCTCAATAGATGCAGAAAAAGCATTTGACAAAGTACAGCATCCTTTCTTGATCAAAACTCTTCAGAGTATAGGGATAGAGGGTACATACCTCAATATCATAAAAGCCATCTATGAAAAACCTACAGCGAGTATCATTCTCAATGGGGAAAGGCTGAGAGCCTTTCCCCTAAGGTCAGGAACGCGGCAGGGATGTCCACTCTCACCACTGCTATTCAACATAGTATTAGAAGTCCTAGCCACAGCAATCAGACAACAAAAAGAAATCAAAGGCATCCGAATCGGCAAAGAGGAAGTCAAACTCTCACTCTTTGCAGATGATATGATACTGTATGTGGAAAACCCAAAAGACTCCACCCCAAAACTGCTAGAACTCATACAGGAATTCAGTAAAGTAGCAGGATATAAAATCAATGCACAGAAATCAGTGGCATTCCTATACACCAACAACAAGACAGAAGAGAGACAAATCAAGGAGTCTATCCCATTTACAATTGCACCCAAAACCATTAGATACCTAGGAATAAATCTAACCAAAGAGGCAAAGGATCTGTACTCAGAAAACTATAAAATACTCATGAAAGAAATTGAAGAAGACACAAAGAAATGGAAAAACGTTCCATGTTCATGGATTGGGAGAATCAACATTGTGAAGATGTCAATGCTACCTAGAGCAATCTACACATTCAATGCAATCCCCATCAAAATACCATCCACTTTTTTCAAAGAAATGGAACAAATAATCCTAAAATTTGTATGGAACCAGAAGAGACCCACAATAGCCAGAGGAATACTGAAAAAGAAAAGCAAAGCTGGCGGCATCACAATTCCAGACTTCCAGCTCTATTACAAATCTGTCATCATCAAGACAGTATGGTACTGGCACAAAAACAGACACATAGATCAATGGAACAGAATCGAGAGCCCAGAAATGGACCCTCAACTCTATGGTCAACTTATTTTTGACAAAGCAGGAAAGAATGTCCAATGGCAAAAAGACAGTCTCTTCGACAAATGGTGTTGGGCACATGCAGAAGAATGAAACTGGACCATTTCCTTACACCACACACAAAAATAGACACCAAATGGTTGAAAGACCTAAACGTGAGACAGGAGTCCATCCAAATCCTAAAGGAGAACACGGGTAGCAACCTTTTCGACCTTAGCTGCAGCAACTTCTTCCTAGAAACATCGCCAAAGGCACGGGAAGCCAGGGCAAAAATGAACTATTGGGATTTCATCAAGATAAAAAGCTTTTGCACAGCAAAAGAAACAGTCCACAAAACCGAAAGACAACCGACAGAATGGGAGAAAATATTTGCAAATGACATTATCAGATAAAGGGCTAGTATTCAAAATATATAAAGAACTTATTAAACTCAACACCCAAAGAACAAATAATCCAATCAAGAAATGGGCAGAAGACATGAACAGACATTTCTCCAAAGAAGACATCCAAATGGCCAACAGGCACATGAAAAAGTGCTCAACATCGCTCGGCATCAGGGAAATCCAAATCAAAACCTCAATGAGATACCACCTCACACCCGTCAGAATGGCTAAAGTTAACAAGTCAGGGAATGACAGATGTTGGCGGGGATGTGGAGAAAGGGGAACCCTCCTACATTGTTGGTGGGAATGCAAGCTGGTGCAACCACTCTGGAAAACAGTATGGAGGTTCCTCAAACAGTTGAAATTAGAGCTACCGTTCGATCCAGCAATTGCACTACTGGGTATTTACCCCAAAGATACAAATGTAGGGACCCGAAGGGGTACGTGCACCCCAATGTTTATAGCAGCCATGTCCACAGTAGCCAAACTACGGAAAGAGCCTAGATGTCCATCGACAGATGAATGGATAAAGAAGAGGTGGTATATATACACAATGGAATATTATGCAGCCATCAAAAGGAATGAGATCTTGCCATTTGCAACGATGTGGATGGAACTGGAGGGTGTTATGCTGAGTGAAATAAGTCAATCAGAGAAAGACATGTATCACATGACCTCACTGATATGAGGAATTCTTAATCTCAGGAAACAAACTGAGTGTTATTGGAGTGGTTGGGGGTGGGAGGGATGGGGTAGCTGGGTGATAGACATTGGGGAGGGTATGTGCTACGGTGAGCGCTGTGAATTGTGCAAGACTGTTGAATCACAGATCTGTACTTCTGAAACAAATAACGCAACATATTTTAAGAAAAAAGGAAAAGAAGAAGATAACAGGAGAGGAAGAAAAGGGGAGTATGTCAGAGGGGGAGACGAACCATGAGAGATGATGGACTCTGAAAAACAAACTGAGGGTTCTAGAGGGGAGGGGGGTAGGGGGATGGGTTAGCCTGGTGATGGGTATTGAGGAGGGCACGTTCTGCATGGAGCACTGGGTGTTATGAACAAACAATGAATCATGGAACACTGCACCAAAAACAAATGATGTAATATATGGTGATTAACATAACAATAAAAAAAATTAAAAAATAAAATAGTGGTGTTAAGGAAAACCAGAGCCAGACAGAAGTTAAAATGGTGAAAGCCGATTTAATGCAGGAACTATTGCAAGAGTTGCAATAGAAGAGAAGAGACCTCAGTATATAATCTGATTGAATTCCAACACGGCATGGGCAAGTAGGGATTTATAGACAAGGGCAGGGTGGGGGTCAGGGGATGGAAAATTATTAGGAGGAAATGTCACAGGTCATGAATTTTGGCTAAACTGACTTAAGATTCTTGCTAAAGGCAGGCCACTGGATCAGATACCAAGGGTTGGAGATGAGGAATCTGATCAGTATCAAGGGTGATCATCTATCGAGGGTGGAGATTGTTGCTAAATTGAGTAAGCAAGACTTCTGGTAATACTGGGTGATGGCAAGATGAACAAGTACAAAGGCCAAGGCCTAGTTGAAAAGAGGATATAGAGGAGCCTGACCGAAGTTTTGTTAAGGACCAACACATGTGTTGTCAGTGGGCTAGAATTTCCTTTGTGGGCAGTTTTTAAATTAAAAATCTGATTATTTTAATACGTATAGGACTATTCAGCTGTTCTATTTCTTCTTATAATCAGTGTTGGTAAGCTATATTTTTCTAAGTTATCCATTTCACCAAAATGTTCAAATACATGACATCAAGTTGTTCACAGTATCCATCTTATCATTTTAATGTCTAAAGGATCTGTTTATATTCCTGATACTGGTTATTTGTGCATTCCTTATTTTTTCTGATCAGTCTCACCAAGAGTTCATTGATTATAGTTGGTGCTCTTTACCTTCTATATGCTTTCTATTTTCCATAATTTCTGCTCCCAAATCTGATTTCCTTCCTTCTATTCTCTTTGGGTTTAATTTGATATTCTTTTCTAATTTCTTGGCATCCAGATTGTGCTCATTGATTTCTGCTTTTCTTTTCTTTTTTTTCTCTTCTAACATATGCATGTAAGGCTATAAACCTCCCTCTAAATACAACTTCACTGGTATCCCCCAATTTTTGATATATAGTGTTTTCACTATTACTCAGTTCAAAGTATTTTATAATTCCCATATTTTTTATAATTGGATCCATGGGTTATTTGTACATGCTTCTCTTTATTTCAAAACATATAATGATATGCTAGTTATCGTTTTTCTATTGACTTCTAATTGCACTATGGTAAAATATTATACTCTCCATGGCTTCTATCCTTTCAGAACTATTGAGAGTTGCTTTACTGTCCAATTATAATCAATTTTTGTAAATGTTCCATATGTACTTGAGAAGAATGTATATTCTGCAGTTTGAGAAAAGCAGTTATTTTTAAAGGCAGTAATATTTATTAGGTCCAAGCTGCTAATGGTATTGTTCAACTCTTGTCTATCCAGTCACTGTGTCCCAGTCTGTGAGACTGCTGAAAACTCTACTCTCAGCCATGCAGCCAGAGTTGATCAATGTTTCCCAATCAAGCAGGGGGTGATTGAAAGGAGCAACTTTAAACACCAGGCTCGCTATCCAGAACCCCTATTCTCCTCCATCCTGGCCCTATAATTCTTTAATCTCTTGTTAGTACACTGATACCTTATAGTAGATTTTGTGTCTGTCCAGATTTTTCAGCTAAACTTAGTGGGGTATTTTGTTTGAAATACTAGTCTGCCCTAACCAAAAGCACTGCCGATTTGTTCTCTCTCCTCCCCTGGAATGTGGTATCTATAATAATGACTGTGTCGGGGCGCCTGGGTGGCTCAGTCGTTAAGCATCTGCCTTTGGCTCAGGTCATGATCCCAGGGTCCTGGGATGGAGCCCTGCATCGGGCTCCTTGCTCCATGGGAAGCCTGCTTCTCCCTCTCCCACTCCCCCTGCTTGTGTTCCCTCTCTTGCTGTGTCTCTCTCTGTCAAATAAATAAATAAAAATCTTTAAAAAAAAAGAATAATGACTGTGTCACTATTGCATCTCCAGTGCTGAGAAGAATGCATAGAGTAGGTACACAATAGATATTTGTTGAATGAATGATTAAAAATAGTCTTCTATTTCCACATTATAAATGATTCTTCTTGAATCAGCAACTCTCCAAACACTCATTCCCAGAAAGAAAGCCTTTCAGAGGCCCAACTTTTCAGCTGGCTACTGCCTATCTTTCAGCTCTACATCTAGAATAATTGGGTAGTTATCCTTTCTAATCATTTCTATTAAAGCCCCAAGAGTACTAAATTCATTGACCATTATAAAATGCTTTATTATCTCCAAAATTAAGGTTAGAAAGTGCTAAATTATATGCGTAATTAAAACAGCTTTAATTCCATGTGGGTTTAAGATTAATGTTACTCACAAAAAGGAGAAGCATTAGGGACTTTCCACGTGAGAATAATATTAACTATTATGTTTGAAGTTGACACGTCTTTCATCTGATAAATTCTAGGAGTATGAAGACATTTGAAATGCTATTTATTCTAGTTATTTCCCCAAGGAGTCTAAAATGATTTTTCCAAACAAGGTAACTTTTACCTTCATTGAAAACACAGTTCAGATATTACTATACCAATTCATATATGAGAAGACCAACAGAGATGGCATAAACTTATCCAAGGTCACAGAAGTTAGTCAGTAATTTTCAGATTCATAGTCCTATCTCCTGACTGTGCTCTGAGCCACTATATAAATGGTAGAGTTTAAAATTGTTTAACAGGGGAGCACCAATAAAAATTAAGATTCTATCATTGAAAAACAAGTGAAATAAAGATTAGTAGGTAAGTAGGTATTAACCTCCTGGGAAATCTCCTAGAACGAATCATTTAAAGAATTTTACACATTTGCTCCAACTATGTTTTTCTCTTGCTCTCTTTTTTTTCCTTCCCGAGGAGTTAAAATGACAGGCCAAAAGGTAAGGGGCAACCACTCTGCTCTCCACAGACAGTTTCACTGCTAACTGACCTACAGCCACGGAAGCCCTTCATCTCTGCTAGTGACCACTAGCTTCAGGAATACCTAAAATCAGATGTCTGAGTTGGGTATTCAAAGACAACAAGGCCTTTCACACATCCAGTGAAGTATAAACTTCTCTAGCTTTAATTAGATTAGAAAAAGATAACTGCCTAGCAAGTCTAGATGAAGAGTTAAAAAGGTGATATAGCCAGACAAAAAGTGTAGCCTTCAGGAGATTTGGATCTCCAGAATTAGATGTCATGCAGGCATCTCAGCTCAGAATGCTAACTTAAGAAGGCTGATATTCTTTATTCATTGTGAACCTCCTGGGCGTAACCTGATCCCTGGTACTTAGTAGGAGTATCACAGTTGCAAGTAATAGAAAGTCTGGCTCATTTAATCCAAAACAGAATCATTAAAAGTATATTGGTGTCCTAGTAACAACCAAAGAGGACCAATGGTCTTTGTTTATTGGTATTACCAATATGAACTCAAGAATTTTATGTATTTGCTATTTTTCAATCCATTGCAGCCATTAATACGTTTTCAATTTAAAATCCTATCATATATTCCAGGATTATATCTGTCTATATTTTATTGTTTAAATAAACATTTTTGTTGAAATATAACATCATATATATATAAGTGTACCAAAGTATACAATTTGATTACAAAGATATGCACAACCACGCAAACACAACCAGATGGAGATATAAAATATTATCAACAACCCCAAAAGTTCTCCTAGAGTAACTATCCCCTTTCTATCTTGAATCGTATCATCATGTTAGTTTTGCCTGTTTTTGAACTTTATATGAATGGATTCATGAACTATGTTCTCTTTTGTATCTAGCTCCTTTTATTCAGCATTATGCTTGTGAGATCCCTCCATGGTGTTAAATGCAGCAATGATCTGTTTGTTTTCATTGCTATACAATATTCAGTTGCTGAAATATACAATCATTTATTTATCCATTCTAATTGGTGGATATTTTGATTATTTCTAGATTTTAGATTTTGTGACTCATCAGCTTCTACAGGTAGTCTTTTAGGTGTCTTTGGTGCACACATGTATGCAATTATATTGAGTATATAACTAGACACGGAACTGCTGAGTCAAAGAATGTGCGTATGTTATATTTTAGTAGATGCTGTCAAACAGTCTTCCAAAATGGAAATTTACAACTCACACTCCCATCCATCAGCAAGGTTAGAGTCCTCGTTACTCCACATAATTGCCAACATATGACACTTGGAACGTTGACAGTACTTTCCATCTTCTAACTTTCAACCACTTTCTTAGGTGTTTAGTGCGAATTTATTGGTGTTTTAATTTGCATTTACCTGCTAACTAATGAGGTTGGGGACATTTTCCTATATTTAATGGAAACATTTGGTATCTTTTGTTACATTTGCTAAAACAAGTGAATTCATTGTAGGGAGGGCTTTTGGGTCAGCATTCACATGAGATACAATATTGTCATACTCTGGGCCCATTCTGAGAGGTCCATCTAATAACTCTTCCTAAAACCTCCTCATTCCTCTCCTTTAATTGTGTTTCTTTTAAGTTCCTGACCATCCAGACAGACTGATTGCCACATCTTATAAATGGGACAGTTCCATGCTCCAACTATCTCTCCTTCTAGAAAATGAAGACAAAGGTTGAGTTTCTACTTATTAGGAATATCTTCCCCCCCCACCACTGTCCCACAGACATACCCGAGGGAACCGTAATGACTTGCCAGTGCACCTTGGGCTGACTGACCTCAGTCAATCTGACTATGCAGTCAAAGCTATGGGTTAAAAGGAGCAGGCACACTATAAGTGTGACTCTGTTATTCATGTGTCTTGTTTGTCTTCAAGATCTGCTTAGACCTAAGCCCATATTTCCACTTCATCTGATAAGGAAGTACTACTGGGCATGCTTCAACTTTACGGCTTGATATGCCAATTAATGGGTAGCTTTTGTTGCATGTTTAACCAATGAACTATGGTAAGGCTTTGATCTCTCCCAGGGGCTGGGAGCAAAGCAGGAACTCTTTCCCGAAAGGAAATTAGCTGTTTGCTGAAAAGGGTCTAGTTTTTCTCTAAAGTTCTAGAGACTACTGCTATTATTCTCCAACTGGAGTTTAGCACAGCTACATAAAATTCTTATTTTCCCAGACACTTCAGACATCATTGAGTCTTAAGGCCAACTAACCAACCAAAGATCCACAGAAATGATCCAGCAGAAGAACTACTGCCATTGGTCTGGAAAATAAACTCAACACCTTGTACCTCTGACAAAACCGACAGAAGGCACTACCCAGAAAACTACGGCCACTATTGGATTCGTTCAGTATCACTGCTTCCGTCAGATTCTGCACAGGCCCAGCTTCTTCACATCACTAGCTTTTGACTAAAGTTCTAGGGCAGGTACATTAATTAGCAGAGCCTAGATCACATGTCCATGCCCCAGCTGCAAGGGAGACTGATAAAGCAAATACCTAGCTTTTTTTTTCCCCCCTCAGGCAGTTCTGAAACAGGAAAGAGATTTAAATTCTGGGAATTCAAAATGAATACAAAAAGTTCACTTCATTAGGCATTCAATAAGTGTTTGTTGATCTGAATTAAACTGACCTCACTTCTCTCCTTTCACATCAAGATAAAAATGAGAGGAAGTGTGAGCCAAGGTTTAACAGCAGGTCCCACACACAGCATGGGGACACCTGGGAAATTTGACCCTGGATTTACTTCTTGGACCACTGCTCTCCAGAATATAGTGAGTTAAGGTAAATACGTGAACATTTAACCGTGTGCCATTCTCTAACAAAGAGATGCAACCTTGTTAAGAAAGTAAATTATGTTCTCTTTCAACATATGGTTGAACTTCGTGTTATAAAAATCTTGGGAGTCTGTATCAGTTAGGGCTATTTAAGTTGTAAGAGATCAAAAATCAAATGAGCTTACTAAAGTTAATTTAATAAACAGAAGTAGTTCTTAGTTCAGGCAGAGATTGATCATCCAGCTCAGAAAAAATTTTTTTTGCCCAAGATCCAACTTATCACTGTTTCTCTGTACTGACTTCTGTTGTCTCAGTTTCATGTACAGGCACTACACAGTGCTCAATGGCCCCTCCTACCAACACACACACACACACACACACACACACACACACACACACACACATGCACTCACTCACTAGACCAGACTACCTGTAGGGGTAGCCAAATAGATGCCATGGTTATAAACCTGAGAGACTCACATGCATATGCCAGTAACTACTGTAGAGGAAAGTGGAAGCTTCTCTTTTCCACAAAATTTAGCAAATATCTCCTCACCATTCTAATGTCTTTGACTGATTTATATGTCCATCTCTGAACCAGGTATTATGACTGGGAAAATGGGGTGGCAGGCCAGATTAATTTAAGATTATGAAAACTTGACCATGAAGCTAGGAATGGGTAAATCTGCCCCCAAAAATGATATGACTGAAAACAAAAAAGAGTGGTTCCCCCAAAGGAAACATCTTGGGAAGGCAGGGTACTATTGGTAGAACAGCAAGGAAATAAGTAGGAGAAGACACAACAAAAGCCCATTCGAGACTGTTTTGGATTTTCTGTATAATTGCAGTCACCCCCTTTTTTTTAGTGTTTAAGAAGTATGCAGTCCATTACAGACTATTACTACTATGGCATTTTTAAAGGATTAAATGATTTTTCAGTGATGGAATCCATTCATATTTGCTAATTTATTATCCTTCTCAAATGTTCATATGCCCACTATTATCTGTCAGTCCAAAAACTCAGATACTAATGTTTCTATTTGACTCGTACCAATGATACTAAAGTTTGCTGTTAGGGGTTCCAAGG